>NW_028318952.1:0-142500 GCF_062004578.1 Staurois parvus
TATCTAACTATCTATCTATCCATTATCTATCTATCTATCTGTCTGTCTGTCCGTCAGTCCGTTCGTCTATCCATCCATCCATCCATCCATCCATCCATCTATCTATCTATCTATCTATCTATCTATCTATCTATCCACACACTGTATTGCCAAAAGTATTGGGACACCCCTCCAAATCATTGGACTCACTGAGTTCTGAGGAAGGGGATATGTCCCTGAAACGCATCAGGAGGCTAACATGCCATCAGTCAGACACTCTGCCATCATTGTGGACCATCCTTGTGGCATTTAGGGTAGTTTATGTATTTTGTGAGTTTGTTTTTTTTGTCTTTTTACTTTTCAAATACCTTGGATAATGCACTAGGTGTTTGCACCACCTGTGTGCTTCTTTTCCAGTTTGATGATTTCCCAGTCTGAGGAGGGCTGCATCACCAAGAATTTATCCAAAGGCAATCAACATATTGGACTCCCTGGCCTCTTCCTGGCATTGACCCCTTTTGAGGCACTGGAGAGTTAGTGCTTTTCATCCAGTATACAATCAAGCCCCTAGGCATGCAGACTGCTTCTACAGACATTTGTGAAAGAATGGGTTGCTCTCAGGAGCTCAGTGACTCCAAGCGTGGTCCCGTGATTGGTTTGTCACCTGTGCAATAAGTCCATCCGTGACATTTCCTGGCAACTAAATATTCCACGCTCAACTGTTAGTGGGATTATAACAAAGTGGAAGCAACTGGGAACAACAGCAACTCAGCCACCAAGTGGTAGGCCACATCACATGACAGAGCGGGGTCAGTGCATGCTGAAGCGCACAGTGCGCAGAAATCTTTGACTGTGTGCAGAGTCAGTAGCTAAAGACCTCCAAACTTGGTTGGCCTTCAGATGAGCCCAACAACAGTGTGTAGAGCACTTCATGGAATGGGTTTCCATGGCCGAGCAGCTGCATCCAAGCCTTACATCACCAAGTGCAATGCAAAGCGTCGGATGCAGTGGTGTAAAGCCACACCGCCACTGGACTCTAGAGCAGTGGAGAAGTGTTCTCTGCAGTGACCAATCACACTTCTGTGTCTGGCAATCCGATGGATGTGTCTGGGTTTGGCGATTGCCAGGGGAACGGTACTTACCTGACTGCATTGTGCGGAATGTAAAGTTTGGTGGAGGGGGGATTATGGTGTGGTGTTGTTTTTCAGGGGTTGGGCTTGGCCCCAGGTGTTGATTTTTTTTTTTAAACTAAATTTTCTTCTTTTAGCATGAAGAAAAAACCCTTGATCTCCAGCCAAGCAGATTTTCCTAGGCTCAGATGATGCCATTTGTCTGCTGCAAGCAGAAGGAAGCATTTCCTCAGTCTCCTCTCCCCATTCTTGTCAAACTGCAACATTGTAACTTTGAAGCGAGGTACAAGGAACAAGGGTACAGTAAAGGGATGGTCTGGGATAAATATATGAGAACTGCATGGCCAGTACTGGAACAGGTTTATCCAGCACCCAGGGCAAAGATGCGGAACTGCATCCCCCCTTCCCTACTATTAATGAATGTTATAGAATGGGTTTTAATGTCCTACGTTCATTTTCTGCCCCCTTTCTCTGCTGCGCCCAGGGCATCTGCCCCTCCTGCCCAATCCTTGCCCCCTTGTCTCAGCCCTGTGCATGGCCACCACAAGTCACATGATTGTGTAAACTCTGAGATGGCATCTCAGTCCAAGATATAGATGGTGACCCTGGATGATGCCTGAAAATGGCGCCATCCATCTGGAGAGAAAAGCTGATTGTCAGGGGGAGTACTGGGATCTCTGTGAGAGGTAACAAACATCTGGGAGTACCAATGTTACACACTACTTAGCATGCATACACTTAAAGCGGAGCTCCACCCAAAAGGGGAAGTTCCGCTTTAACCTTTGCCCCCGCTCCCCATTAAGGATTGGCACCTTAGAGGAGTGGGTACTCGGGTACCTGCTTCCACTACCACTGCGATCACCTAGGTGATTGGAAGCGGAAGTTGCCCTCTCCGTAGTCTTCTGGGACATGTGACAGGTCCCAGAAGACTACGGGGCCATTCAGGAAGCGCAGCGCTTCTCGCACATGCCCAGTGGGCACCCGGCTGTGAAGCTGCAAGCTGTCCCAGCCGGGTGTCCACACTGAAGATGCCGGCACCGGGGAGAGAAGATGGCCAGTGAAACCAGCCATGGTGAGGACACCGCTGGATTGAGGGACAGGTAAGTGTCTGTATTTTAAAAGTCAGCAGCTACAGTTTTTGTAGCTGCTGACTTTTATTTTATTTATTTTTCATCTGGAACTCCGCTTTAACCTGAAAAATGTATCTGATGACAGGTCCACTTTAAACTTGCTGAACCACCATGGTCGCCATCTCCACTGTTCTTCTCATAGTTCATTGCTGCTATTTTCCTTGTACTGGTGGTAACCAAGCCATCACCAATCAATGGTAACAGACATTCGGTGTTATATATGTCCTTTGTAAAGTCCTACACAGTGACAAGACAAGCACCCAAGGCAAAAAGACCCAAAGTGTAGCCCCCCATACACCCTCCCACCCCAACCATGAGCTGTGAACTACTTCAGCAGCATAGTTTGCAGGTCTCGTCCTTTTTGCACATGCCTCCAATGGTGAATCGCCCAAGGTGACTGTCCCTTCTGACAACCCCTTGGCCTAGCCATGTTCCATAAATACTGCACCTTTCCAGGCAACTCTACATTCCTGGATTGTGGATAGTTAGTCTAGGTCTCTGCACTATGGTTGCTTCTCTGTCTTGTGTTCTCTGTGACAGATTGGACCTTGGCCTTTGACAGCGATGTGTCCACTTCTATAATTATATGATTTGTCTAGTGTAGTCAGCTCCTCTGTATTCCTCTATGTGTCTACCTTGTATCCCTCTAGGTGTCTTCTTTGTATCCCTCTAGGTGTCCACCTTGTATCCTTCTAGGTATCTTCTTTGTATCCCTCTAGGTGTCCACCTTGTATCCCTCTACGTGTATTCTTTGTATCCCACTAGGTGTCTACCCTGTATCCCTCTAGGTGTCTTCTTTGAATCCCACTAGGCGTCTACCTCATATCCCTCTAGGTGTCTACCCTGTATCCCTCTAGGTGTCTTCTTTGTATCCCACTAGGCGTCTACCTCATATCCCTCTAGGTATCCACCGTGTATTCCTCTAGGTGTCTTCTTTGTATCCCTCTAGGTGTCTACCTCGTATTCCTCTAGGTGTCTTCTTTGTATCCCACTAGGTGTCTACCTCATATCCCTCTAGGTGTCCACCTTGTATTCCTCTAGGTGTTCACCTTGTATCCCTCTAGGTGTATTCTTTGTATCCCACTATGTGTCATCTTTGTATCCCTCTAGGTGTCCACCTTGTATTCCTCTAGGTGTTTTTTTTGTATCCCTCTAGGTGTCTACCTCGTATTCCTCTAGGTGTCTTCTTTGTATCCCTCTAGGTGTCCACCTTGTATCCCTCTAGGTGTCCACCTTGTATCCCTCTAGGTGATCACCTTGTATCCCTCTAGGTGTCCACTTTGTATTCCTCTAGGTATCTTCTTTGTATCCCTGTAGGTGTCTACTTCGTATCCCTCTAGGTGTCTTCTTTGTATCCCTCTAGGTGTCTTCTTTGTATCCCTCTAGGTGTCCACCTTGTATCCCTCTAGGTGTCCACCTTGTATCCCTCTAGGTGTTCACCTTGTATCCCTCTAGGTGTCCACTTTGTATTCCTCTAGGTATCTTCTTTGTATCCCTGTAGGTGTCTACCTCGTATCCCTCTAGGTGTCTTCTTTGTATCCCTCTAGGTGTCCACCTTGTATCCCTCTAGGTGTCTTCTTTGTATCCCTCTAGGTGTTCACCTTGTATTCCTCTAGGTATCTTCTTTGTATCCCTCTAGGTGTCCACCTCGTATCCCTCTAGGTGTCTTCTTTGTATCCCTCTAGGTGTTCACCTTGTATTCCTCTAGGTATCTTCTTTGTATCCCTCTAGGTGTCCACCTCGTATCCCTCTAGGTGTCTTCTTTGTATCCCTCTAGGTGTTCACCTTGTATTCCTCTAGGTGTCTTCTTTGTATCCCTCTAGCAGTAGTAGGACAAGCTGTGCTCTTTGGTGCTTCTGCCTTGTGTTCTTCTGGGGTGACTACGACAGCTGTCCCAGCTTTCTTATATAGCACTGGCGGTTCATTCTGGAAGAGTCTTTCTTACTGAGCTTCCAGAAGCTTCCAGTGGGGGTGTTGGGTGTCAAAGAGTGCATGTGTTGGGACACCCAGGATGGGATATTAATAGCTGCTGCATATCTACATATGTCTGCTGTGTGCGACCCCCCCCCGCCCCCGCTTAAGGCTAGGTTCACATTTGCATTTGATCTGTTTCTGCAGTCCGTTTTGCGGTGCTTTCTTGCACATTCATTTTTGACACATTTTTTATGTGTTTTGTGTTTTTTTTTCCAACTTGTTGTTGGGCAGATTAAAACGCAAAACGCATCAAAAATGCACTACATACTTTTCTGCAGCGTCTTCATTGAAGTTTATAGAACCAAAAATGCAACATTTTGATTTTTAACCTCTTGCCGACCGCGCATAGCCGAATGACGGCTTCACCGCGGCCGGCCAGTTCTGAGTGGACGTCATATGACGTCCTCCCAGAACGCGCTCTCCTGCGCGCCCCAGGGGGCGCGCACCCGGCGATCTCCGTGATCGCTGTGTCCTACGGACACAGCTGATCACGTGATGTGGTGAAAGGCCGATCCCACCGGCCTTTTACCACGTGATCAGCGGTGTCCAATGACACGCTGATCACAGGGAAATGCAAGTGCCGGTTCTCGGCTGCACTTTCCTCACGCTGTCAGATCGTGAGGAAAGTACTGCCGAGAACCGGCAGTTGTCAGAGCGGGGATCGGCACCGATCATCAGGGCACTAATGATCAGTGCCCTGATGATCGGTGCCCAGCAGTGACACCCGCAAGTTCCGCCCAGCAGTGCGCCCACTAGCCCCGCCCACCCATTCCCAGCAGTGCCCCCACCTGTGCCCAGCAGTGCCCCCACCTGTGCCACTCTGCAGTGCCACCTACCTGTGCCCAGAAGTGCCACCTACCTGTGCCCAGAAGTGCCACCCACCTGTGCCCACCCACCTGTGCCGACCAGTGCCACCCACCTGTGCCCACCAGTGCCACCCACCTGTGCCCACCCACCAGTGCTGCCCACCAGTGCCACCCACCAGTGCAGCCCCGCAGTGCTGCCAGTCAGTGCCACCAGTCAGTGCCCAGGGGTTGTGCCAGTAAGTGCCGCCAGTCAGTGCCCAGAAGTGATGCCAGTCAGTGCCGTCTATCAGTACCCATCATCAGTGTCACCTATCAGTGCCGCCTATCAGTGCTGCATATCAGTGCCGCCTATCCGTGACCCCTAATTAGTGCTGTCTATCAGTGCCGCCTATCCGTGCCACCTCATTAGTACTGCCTATCAGTGCCCTTTAGTGCTGCCTATCAGTGCCCATCAGTGCCGCCTATCAGTGCCCATCAGTGCCGCCTCATCAACGCAAATCAGTGAAGGAGAAAAAATACCTGTTTGAAAAATTTTATAAAAGAAACAAACTTTTTTTTTTTTTTCAAATTTTTTGCACTTTTTTTAATTTATAGCGCAAAAAGTAAAGCGCCCAGTGGCGATTAAATACCACCAAAAGAAAGCTCTATTTGTGAGAAAAAAATGATCAAAATTTCATATGGGTACAATGTTGCATGACCGCGCAATTGTCAATCAAAGTGCGGCAGCGCTGAAAGCTGAAAATTGGCCTGGTAAGGAAGGGGGTATAAGTGCCTGGTAGGCAAGTGGTTAAAAAAGTCCCTGACCCTTTCCAAAAAACGTGCCGGATGAAAACGCAGAGATGTGAACGTGTCCCATAGGAAATCATGTTAAATGGACTGTGAGTATCATGTTTCCATTTCCCAGGTAATGACCAGAAGAACATTCCATTCCACCACTTATCATGGTAGGTTCCTCAGTCAGTCAGGATTGAACCGGATTGGTAAAGTCGCCAGAAAGTGGATGGTATAGATCCCATGACATACAGTACATGCTACTGAACAAGTAGATCTCTGGTGAGAGCATAGTGGTGGTGGATGGCACATTGGATTTCAGAGCACTGAGTGGGCTGAACACTATTTGCTGTGATCGATATCAACACACCACAGACATACAGATTTACATTGGAAGGACTTTATTGTTAAGCATTTTGTTGGTTACACTGAGATTCATTTATATTTAATTTATATATTTTTTCTCACTGAATTG
Source organism: Staurois parvus (assembly GCF_062004578.1). NCBI lineage: Eukaryota > Metazoa > Chordata > Amphibia > Anura > Ranidae > Staurois > Staurois parvus. The sequence goes on from NW_028318952.1 coordinate 6,266, forward strand.
TCTCATTATTCACTTCATATGTTTTCATGCGTTGCACTTTTGATATATTATGTTAAATGGATTTCTGTGCATTTCCGCAAAACACATAGGTGTGAGCCCGGGTTCACACTGATGCGGTGCGGCACATCGCATGTGATTTGCACGAGAACCGCACTGCATTCCTGTGCAAATCACATGCGATTTCTGTGAGGTGCAATTTGAGCCATACATTTTCTATGGCTTAAATCGCACCCAGGGGCGGACTGACAACTCATGGGGCCCCCGGGCAATAAGGGATCATGGGGCCCCTGTGTCCTTGCCCATACTCAAAAAAGCCTATGAAAAAGGTACCAGGGGCATCTCATGAGGCCCCCTACCAGGGGCAGACTGACAACTCATGGGGCCCCTGGGCAATAGGGGATCATGGGGCCCCTGTGTCCTTGCCCAAACTCAAAAAAGCCTATGAAAAAGGTACCAGGGGCATCTCATGGGGCCCCCTACTGACCCCGGCCCTCGGGCAATGCCCGAGTTTCCAAATGGTCAGTCTGCTCCTGATCGCACCGCACCTGCACCAAAAAAGTTCAGGTCCCTTTTTTAGTCCACACCAGAATAGGATCGCATGGGTGTCCACACGCATGAGATTCCATTCTGCACATCGCACTGCATTTTGCGAAATGATTTTGGGGTGTCGTTAACTTAAAATACACACTCGCAATGGTTCATGTGAATGGGGTGCTATTATGATGTGGTGCAGAAATCGCATAGAAACCGGTGCAAACTCCATACTGCATCAGTGTGAAACCAGGCTGAACCTAGACTAAAATGGTGTCCTGAGGTCTCTTCATGAAAACTCCGCACAAGGATGGTGGGAACCCCTCAGAATGGGCACAGCAGGTGTAGAGACCCGGAAACTCAGCACAGGGGTGGTGGGAACCCCTCATAATGGGCACAGCGGGTGTAGAGACCCGGAAACTCAGCACAGGGGTGGTGGGGACCCCTCATAATGGGCACAGCGGGTGTAGAGACCCGGGAACTCAGCACAGGGATGGTGGGGACCCCTCATAATGGGCACAGCGGGTGTAGAGACCCGGGAACTCAGCACAGGGATGCTGGGGACCCCTCATAATGGGCACAGCGGGTGTAGAGACCCGGGAACTCAGCACAGGGATGCTGGGGACCCCTCATAATGGGCACAGCGGGTGTAGAAACCCGGAAACTCAGCACAGGGGTGGTGGGAACCCCTCATAATGGGCACAGCGGGTGTAGAGACCCGGAAACTCAGCACAGGGATGGTGGGAACTCCTCATAATGGGCACAGTGGGTGTAGAGACCCGGGAACTCAGCACAGGGGTGGTGGGAACCCCTCATAATGGGCAAAGCAGGTGTACAGTGCAGAGACAGAAAGTGAGCAAATGTAGAGACCCGGGAACTCAATAAAGAGATCTCACCAATAGAGTCTCCAAAAAGAAAGACGGAACTGACCCTCTAGATATGTCAGCTCCTATAGAAAGTATGATCCCGGAGGTGGTAACAAGTGGTGTGCGCAGCCCATGGGTCATCCAGGATGATACCGTCCAGCAAGACATGAAGCAGGAGTTTTTGGTGGACTGATTCTGCCAGTAATAAAGCCCGTCTTTGGCTGCACATGTGGAACTCTCTACCATGAAGGGAGAAGAGCATGAAGAATGATTGAAGCGTTGGGGACAATGAATATCTGGAATATCTAAGAAGGTTCTCGGGTGCAGCTGGCATCATGTCATTCTGGAGGTATGGTCACTATCCACGCTGCTTGCTCTATAATTAGAGGCTCCCAAGACTGCCTGCCTGGGTACAGATCATGTTTAATCCCAGACTGCAATCAGAAAACTGAGCCCCACGCCACGTGAACACTTCAACAGAAGTATCTGAAAACCCATCAAGGGCTCATTCACACATAGGTCCGTAATCTGCGTTTTTTCCACACTGGATCAATGCAGGTTACCCCTAGGGTGCATAGAAAACAATAGTATTCCATGTGTCCCATTTACCGGGAGGTGCTGTGCGATGAGCTGCAGTAAAATGCAGACATGCAGCATTTTATTCAAAAAATCTTTAGAATTCCGCGCTATGGTATATAAAATTATGAAATGAAAAAATGGATCTTCGATCTACACGAGCAGCCACCGCAACATTGCAGCAACAATACATATAAAATAATATACAAAAGTGCGGAGCTTCAAAACATTTTTAAACTTAAAAGTCCAATCCACAAGATGAAGATTGATAAATATGACCCTCTTCACTGGAACCTCAGTGCTGCTAAAGATGTCTCAAAAATGGTCAGAAGATAGAAGAGAGTCCACCATCACCATCCACTCAGCCTCTTACCAGAGTATATTGACCCCCATCAGGGGACGTCATTGGTGACGAAACGCGTATGGAGGAGCCAGAGCACGTGACGTCAGCACCAGGGGCGGACTGACCATTTGGAAACTCGGGCACTGCCCGAGGGCCAGGGGTCCGTAGGGGGCCCCATGAGATGCCCTGGTACCTTTTTCATAGGCTTTTTTGAGTTTGGGCAAGGGCACAGGGGCCCCATGATCCCCTATTGCCCGGGGGCCCCATGAGTTGTCAGTCCGCCCCTGGTCAGCACGTACCAGAACGCGGTGGCCATCCCACCCCATGCTGTTTTTAAAAAAAATGTTGGCGTGGGGTTCCCCTCAAAATCCATACCAGACCTGGATTTGGGCCCAAATGCCCAAAAAATAAATAAACGCTGACTTTGGCTGTTCGTAATATAGGCGCATTTACAGTTTTAGCTTTTTTTTTGGCAAAAGTTGGAATTCTCTTTTCATGAAGAGACCTCAGGACACCATTTTAGTCTAGGTTCAGCCTGGTTTCACTGATGCAGTATGGAATTTGCACCGGTTTCTGTGCGATTTCTGCACCGCGTCATAATAGCACCCCATCCACATGAACCATTGCGAGTGTGTATTTTAAGTTAACGACACCCCAAAATCATTCCGCAAAACGCAGTGCGATGTGCAGAATTGAATCTCATGCGTGTGGACACCCATGCGATCCTATTCTGGTGTGGACTAAAAAAGGGACCTGCACTTTTTTGGTGCGGGTGCGGTGCGATCAGGGGCGGACTGACCATTTGGAAACCCGGGCATTGCCCGAGGGCCCGGGGTCAGTAGGGGGCCCCATGAGATGCCCCTGGTACCTTTTTCATAGGCTTTTTTGAGTTTGGGCAAGGGCACAGGGGCCCCATGATCCCCTATTACCCGGGGGCCCCATGAGTTGTCAGTCCGCCCCTGGTCAGCACGTAGCAGAACGCGGTGGCCATCCCACCCCATGCTGTTTTAAAAAAAAATGTTGGCGTGGGGTTCCCCTCAAAATCCATATCAGACCTGAAGGGACTGGTATAGATTTTGGGGGGGGTGGACTGTGAACCCCTACGCAATTTTTCTTTAATGTTTTTAATGCAGGCATTCTCGCTGACAGCTGATGAGTTATCGGTTGTTAGGGATGCAGCTCCCGCTTGCTCCTTAACAACCAAAAATGAAACCCCATAAAAAAATGCATCAAAATGCGTGTTCAAAAAACCAAAATGCACTGCAAAACGTGCCGAAAAATCACATTAACATGAGTGACTTACATTTTTTATGCATTTCACGCTCTCGCCCCCCCAATCCCAGATAAGGGTCTAGTATGGATTTTGGGGGGTACCCCATGCCGTTTTAAAAAAAAAAAAATGTTGGCGTGGGGTTCCCCTCAAAATCCATACCAGACCTGAAGGGACTGGTATAGATTGGGGAAGGGGGTGGACCGTGAACCCCTACACAATTTTTCTTAAATACTTTTAATGCTGTCATGCTTTTGCTTGGCATTCCCTGCTGACAGCTGCTGCTGCTGCTTGACAACCAAAAACGTAAACCCATAAAAAATGCATCAAAATGCGTGTTCAAAAAGCAAAATGCACTGCAAAGTGTGACAGAAAACCACATCAACTGCAACCGCATAGATGTGAACCTAGCCTCAAGCCTTAAAGAGATACTAAAGGGTATTTGTTTTTTGCCCTAAAGTGTTACTAAACCCACAACAGTGAAATCAGTCTGTATATGCAGTAAAGCATGCTTGTTATACTCATTGTGGAACCTAAGGGGTTAATCCTCCGCATTGTGCAAAAAGGCTGTTTGATCCTGTCTTCTCTGATCCTCCCCTTCTTCCAGTGTTCCCAGTCCATCTTCTGATAGAACAGAGCCTTGGGGGCACTCTGCACATGCTCAGTTTGGTGTGTATTGCTACAGAGTTTTTTTTTCTTTGGGAGAGTGCATGTGATCAGCACAGGGCCAATTAGCACTGTCCAGACAGAAGGTCAGGGGTTATGCAGCCTCATAGGACAATCAGGGGGGAATGAAAACTCCTCCTACAAGCTTTAACCAGTGCTGTACTGGACACTGATAGAAGTCACGAGACTGCTCTAACTGCTAATGAGAAAATGTATTTAGCAGTTTATATTTACAAAAATAACTGCACTTCCATGTTCCGTGTACTGTGGGAGACCGGATATAGTGAGTGCAAGGAATTTCACAGTCCCTTGATGTCGCTGTCTGCTCTCTCTTCCTCTGAGTAGAAAACAAGCTACTAAAGGGGCATCCTTGTTGGCGTGCTCTTGAGCTGGGCTGTATGCATCCATAGACACACACAGTGCTGGCAAGCTACACCCCTCGTGCTCCTCACAGAAGTTTGACTAACAGCAGAAGGAGCCTATGGCATCCGCTACTCTTAGTGTCTTGAATCCAGGAAATGAAGAGAGTGGTGCTACAGCGGGGGAAGCGCTGGATCTGTGAGAGGAGTCAGGTAAGTGTTTGTGATGGGGGGTGGTAGGATAGGTAGTGGGGAATTTTTTACCTTAATGCAGAGAATGAATTAAAGTGTTACTAAACCCCGAACCTGCATTCAGTATATCTGGTCTCCCCGGACCCCGCATTCACTATATCTGGTCTCCCCGGACCCCGCATTCATTATATCTGGTCTCCCCGGACCCCGCATTCACTATATCTGGTCTCCCCGGACCCCGCATTCAGTATATCTGGTCTCCCCGGACCCCGCATTCATTATATCTGGTCTCCCCGGACCCCGCATTCACTATATCTGGTCTCCCCGGACCCCGCATTCAGTATATCTGGTCTCCCCGGACCCTGCATTCATTATATCTGGTCTCCCCGGACCCCGCATTCACTATATCTGGTCTCCCCGGACCCCGCATTCACTATATCTGGTCTCCCCGGACCCTGCATTCAATATATCTGGTCTCCCCGGACCCTGCATTCACTATATCTGGTTTCCCCGGACCCCGCATTCAGTATATCTGGTCTCCCCGGACCCCGCATTCACTATATCTGGTCTCCCTGGACCCCGCGTTCAGTATATCTGGTCTCCCCGGACCCCGCGTTCACTATATCTGGTCTCTCCGGACCCTGCACTCACTATATCTGGTCTCCCCGGACCCTGCGTTCACTATATCTGGTCTCCCCAGACCCTGCACTCACTATATCTGGTCTCCCCGGACCCTGCGTTCACTATATCTGGTCTCCCCAGACCCTGCACCCACTATATCTGGTCTCCCCGGACCCTGCGTTCACTATATCTGGTCTCCCCAGACCCTGCACCCACTATATCTGGTCTCCCCAGACCCTGCACCCACTATATCTGGTCTCCCCGGACCCTGCGTTCACTATATCTGGTCTCCCCAGACCCTGCACTCACTATATCTGGTCTCCCCGGACCCTGCGTTCACTATATCTGGTCTCCCCAGACCCTGCGCTCACTATATCTGGTCTCCCCGGACCCTGCGTTCACTATATCTGGTCTCCCCAGACCCTGCACTCACTATATCTGGTCTCCCTGGACCCTGCATTCACTATATCCGGTCTCCCCAGACCCTGCATTCACTATATCTGGTCTCCCCGGACCGCACATTCACTATATCTGGTCTCCCCGGACCGCACATTCACTATATCTGCTCTCCCAGGACCCTGCATTCACTATATCTGGTCTCCCAGGACCCTGCATTCACTATATCTGGTCTCCCCGGACCCTGCATTCACTATATCTGGTCTCCCCAGACCCTGCACTCACTATATCTGGTCTCCCCGGACCCTGCGTTCACTATATCTGGTCTCCCCAGACCCTGCACCCACTATATCTGGTCTCCCCGGACCCTGCGTTCACTATATCTGGTCTCCCCAGACCCTGCACCCACTATATCTGGTCTCCCCGGACCCTGCGTTCACTATATCTGGTCTCCCCAGACCCTGCACTCACTATATCTGGTCTCCCTGGACCCTGCGTTCACTATATCTGGTCTCCCCAGACCCTGCGCTCACTATATCTGGTCTCCCCGGACCCTGCGTTCACTATATCTGGTCTCCCCAGACCCTGCACTCACTATATCTGGTCTCCCTGGACCCTGCATTCACTATATCTGGTCTCCCCGGACCGCACATTCACTATATCTGGTCTCCCCGGACCGCACATTCACTATATCTGCTCTCCCAGGACCCTGCATTCACTATATCTGGTCTCCCAGGACCCTGCATTCACTATATCTGGTCTCCCCGGACCCTGCATTCACTATATCTGGTCTCCCCGGACCCTGCATCCACCATATCTGGTCTCCACGGACCCTGCATTCACTATATCTGGTCTCCCCAGACCCTGCATCCACCATATCTGGTCTCCCCGGACCCCGCATTCACTATATCTAGTCTCCCACAGTACACACACCTATGCAGGGTGTGTTTGAGCTGTTTCTGCATTGTGTTTTGCGTTGCATTTTGCACCTGCGTTTTTTTTTTTACATTTTTCTTGTTGCTAGGCAGATTTAAAATGCAAAACGTGTCAAAAACGCACCAAAATTTCAATACATGCTTTTCTGCTGCGTTTCCATTGAAGTCTATAGAACCAAAAATACAACTTTTTGCATTCAAGAATCTCTGACCCTTTGTAAAAAAACGCACCTGGTGAAAATGCAGAGATGAGAACGTGTCCTATAGAAAATCATGTTGAATGGACTGTACTGTGTTTCTGCAAAATGCTGCAGAAAACGCTTAGGTGTGAACCTAGGGCACAGGGATGCAGACCCTGCCACTTTCCTTTGAGCCCTGAAGGTGCAGCAGCTGATTGATAATTATGAAATCACTTCCCTGAGCACATGGACACAGACAGACAGACAAACAGCTATTTCTTCACAAGAACAAAAGGTAGGAATCTGCGAGAAAGTCTGATAAAATCCCAGCAATGTCCATGGATCACCCAGAGGGGAGGGGCTTATTTTCTGGAGTGGAGTTACTCTTTAAGACCTGACATGTTGGGGATCTAGTTACTCAGTGCAATCTCATCTTTTATATTTCAATGAAAATTGGGCAATAGGTTGTGCTTTCATGTACTAAAATTAACTTTATTGTATTTTGTACTGAAAATGTGTGTTTGATAATATCAAGCGAGATAAAAAAAATTGTTAGCACCGGCATTTTATCCCCCAGGGCCTCTGCTTTCAGAAAATCTATCATGTTTGGGGGTTTGACTAATCTTCAGGCTGAAAATGTACATCTCAGCATGTGTGCAAACACAGGAAAGGGGCTCTGATGCTGAAGATTAATAGAGTTTCTGTTCTGGGATGGACTGGATACCAGGCCCCGGGACATGTCCACATGTCACCGACTTTTATCATCGTGGGTTGTCAGCTGCCCTCCGATACACGCCTCTCACCTGCAGTACTCACAGCCAACTGAAAGAGGGCGCTCAAGCAGCACCCAGAGCCAGGCGAAGCTAGAGAGCAGCCTGCGCGCATGCGCGAGAAAGGAGACGTCCGGCGGACCACGCCCACTCGGCGGGAGGGCGGGCGGCGCAGTGAGCGGAGCCCCCGAGGGTTGGGCCGGCGCCTGCGCGTTGAGGGAGATCCGGGTACTTGGCAGGATGAGAGCGGCTTTCCAAGATGGCGGCGGAGGGAGGAGGGAAGGAAATGAACGAAATTAAGAGCCAGTTCACCACCCGGGAAGGCCTGTACAAGCTCCTCTCTCACTCCGAGTACAGCCGCCCCAACCGCGTCCCCTTCAACTCGCAGGGCTCCAACCCGGTGCGGGTCTCCTTCGTCAACGTCAACGACCAGTCCGGCAACGGCGAGCGCATCTGCTTCAACGTGGGCCGCGAGCTCTACTTCTATATCTACAAGGGCGTCAGGAAGGTGAGGACGGGGGAGGGGCTCTGACTGGGGGGCGCACTGGGGTGGGAGGAGCGCTGACTGGGGGGGTCACCGGGGGGGAGGGGCACTGACAGGGCTGAAGGGTCACACGGGGGGGGGGGGCACTATTATACTGGGAGACCCCCCCCATACTGCATACTGGGAGACCCCCCCCCATACTGCATACTGGGAGACCCCCCCCCCCCATACTGCATACTGGGAGACCCCCCCCATACTGCATACTGGGAGACCCCCCCCCATACTGCATACTGGGAGACCCCCCCCCCATACTGCATACTGGGAGACCCCCCCCCCATACTGCATACTGGGAGACCCCCCCCCCATGCTGCATACTGGGAGACCCCCCCCCATACTGCATACTGGGAGACCCCCCCCCCCGTACTGCATACTGGGAGACCCCCATACTGCATACTGGGAGACCCTGACCCCCCCCCCCCCCCCGTGCTGCATATTGGGAGAACCCCCTTGCATACTGGGAGACCTGAAGATCCCCCCCCCGTACTGCATTCTGGGGGGACCTGACCCCCCCCCCCCCCGTGCTGTGTTCTGCGGGACCTGACCCCCCCATACTGCATTCTGGGAGACGCCTCCATCCTATGAGACCCCCCCCCATACTCTATCCTGGGAGACCCCCCCCCCCATACAGAGTCGGGGCGCACAGTGTGGAGCTGCTGGGGGTCATATGACTCCAGGGCTGTGCAGAGTCGGGGCGCACAGTGTGGAGCTGCTGGGGGTCATATGACTCCAGGGCTGTGCAGAGTCGGGGCGCACAGTGTGGAGCTGCGGGGGGTCATATGACTCCAGGGCTGTGCAGAGTCGGGGCGCACAGTGTGGAGCTGCTGGGGGTCATATGACTCCAGGTCTGGTCACCAACAGCTGATAGGAGAGTTTATACCAGTTTCCTCTTCTCATAACCCAGCTCCTCTTTGAAAGTAGATCGAATGTGAGCGTGAGAGAAAATCCCACATTTTTGGGTTGTCCACAGAACAGGAAGTCTTCTAATGGGGACACTAGTTCTGGTGACACCATGGGATGCCCTTGCTTTGGAGGGATTCCTCATTTTTGTGTTTTGGCTATGGTGTCCTTTTATGAAACCGAGATCAGCGGCGATCCTGAGGATCGTTGCTGATCTCAGATCATTAGTGGTTTAGGAAACATGATCAACGGAGAACATGTTCTCCACCAATCATCTCAGCACACAGACGGCCAGTGTATGAAGAAGCGATGTCAGCCCCTCACTGGTGATCTGTGTTCTCCCTCCAGATTCTCCAGCCCAAAACTGGAGGATCGGAGGAACCACAAATGAAGCAGCGATAATTTACTGCTGCTTAGTAAACGGTGTTTGACTGATCTCTTACTGGAATCTCGCGAGATTATAGTAACAGCAGCCGTTTTCCAGCGTTCAAAGTGTTTGTAGATCGCTTCTCCCTTCATTCGGAGACGTGATCTACACCGCTTCATAAAAAGGCATTCAGAGGAGAACTGTCTTCTCCGAGAATGCCGGAGAACTGAGCAGCGATCGTTTACCACTGCATGATAGAAGGACACCTATAGGACAGGAAGTGAAGAGAAATCTCTCCAATTCGACCTAGAGGACAAAAGTGACGGGGCATAATCTTCTTTTTTTTTTTTTTTTTTTTTTTTTTTTTTTTAACTCTACCCAAAACTAGGGGGAAAAAAATTGCCTTTGGTTCTACTTTAAAGGATAAGTTCACCTTTTGACCAAAAAAGAAAGAGTGCACATTTTTTGCGGGTAAAAAAAATGTACATTTTATTATTTTTGGTTTCAGTAGCCTGGAAAGCATCAGCAGATCGCTAGTAACATGCAGATCTCTTGCAGACCTGTCAGTAGATCTGCTTGCCCATTCAGGCCCATACAGTTCATTGAGAACTACAAGCCAACAGCCGCTAAGGCGACCAGGACTTGTAGTTCATTCATTCACAGAACACTGAATGAATGACGTGGCTGTGTGGGCGGAACCCCACGCCTCTATGAGTGAAACTCCGCATGGCCAATCTGTTTTTAAAAAGTGACAGTTAGTACAGGGAACTTCTCTACTTCTGTCACAGGGAAGGGGGGAGGTCAGTGGGTGTAACATGTTCCCAAAGGTGAACTTTTCCTTTAAGACACAACTAAAGACTTTTTTTTTTTTTTTTTTTCTTCCCCGTTTTGGATAACGTGGAGGGATTAGAACACCTCTCGGGTTTATATTGCTGGTTCTGCCATTGTTGGGGAGATTCACCCTCTCTATTTGCCCTGCTTACTGTTAAAGCGGTATTGAACCCAAAAGCAAACAGTTTTTATTATTGTTTGTATTATAATACAGGATTTATATAGCGCCAACAGTTTGCGCAGCGCTTTACAATATAAAAGGGATACAGATACAACACAATATAAAAAAAAAAAAAGGAGGGAGATTAGGTGCGGTTTACCAGTTCTGTAATGGCTGTTTTATTCTATTTTCACCCAGTGATCCATCCAGTAAGTCTGTTATTTTTCAAAAGAAAAGGCTATCTTGCAGATGTATTAATTACAGGGATGAGACAAACCATGAAATGCTGGGTACGGGTGCTTACAATGATGTACAACACGAATTCCAAAAAAGTTAGGACACCGTGTAAAATCTACATGAACAGAAAGCAATTATTTGCAAAGCCCATAAACTCATATATTTTATTTGCAACCGAAAATAGAAAACGTATCAAATGTTTAAACTGAGAAAATGGACCATTTTAGGACAAAAATAAAGAATCTGGGAAATTGATGGCAACAACGTCTCCAAGTTGGGACAGGGCAACTAAAAACTGGCAAAGTAAGTGGTACTAACAGGGAAGAGCTGGAAGAACATGTTGCAACTATAAGTGTAATTGGCAACAGGTCAGTCACACGACTGGGTATAAAAAGAGCATCTTAGAGAGTCGGTGTCTCAGAAGTAATGATGGGCAGAGGTTCACCAATCAGTGAAAAGCTGTGTCCAAGATTTGTTGAATAATTTCAGGATAATGTACCTTCAGTATAAAATTGCAAAGACTTTGAATACATCATCATCTACAGTACATAATCTCAAAAGATTTTCAGGATCTGGAGAAATCGCATTTAAAAATGGTCTGTTGCAAAGTGGAAAACTGTGTCAGACGAATGGAAATTTGTCTTTTTTTTTTCTTGGCAACCATGGGCACCGCGTCCTCTGGACTAAAGGGGAGAGGGACATTCCAGCTTATCAGCACTTGGTTCAAACACTGGCATCTCTGATGGTATGGGGGGGGCATTAGTGCGTATAGAATGGGGAGCTTGGACATCTGGGAAGGCACGATCAATGCTGAAAGATAAATCCAGGTTCTAGAGCAGCAGGTGCTCCCATCCAGATGAAATATAAAAGGCCTTCTCTGAAAAAGATGTCAACAGGACAATGCTAAACTGCATACTGCATCTATGACAACAGCATGGCTTCATAGTCCAGTGCTTAACTGGCCTGCCTGCAGTCCGGACCTTTCACCAATTGAAAATATTTGGTGCATCTTGAAATGAAAATTTTGACAAAGTCGAGCCAGGATTGTTGAGCAGCTAGAATCTTATATCGGGCAAGAATGGGACAACATCCTCTCCCAACACCAGCAACTGGTGTCCTCAGTTCCCAGACGTTCACACCCTGCCCACACATGAATCGCACGGGAACACACAGCATTCAGATCACAAACCGTGTTTTAAATGTGGTCTGAAGTAGGTGTCAATAGAAAGCTAATGACACCCCAAACGCGGGTTGCAAATGCAGTGCTTTTGCCTGCACCTGCCCGCCCAGATCACATGGTACTTTTGTACCATGTGATCCTATTGCAGTGCATTTTGAAAAGTAGTGCATGCATTACATTTGGAGCGGTGTGGTTATAGCCCAATCAAAATGAATGGGCTGAAATTGCACCACGTAGTGCGTTTGTGTGTGATTCATGTGCGGGCATGGTGTGAACCAACCATTAGAGCAGTGGTCTCCAAACTGTGGCCCAGGGGCCGGAAATGGTCCCTTTGCTTGCCTTTACCTGGCCCTTGGAGCACTATTTTATTTATTATTTATTTCAGGTACATATATAGCGCCATCAATTTACGCAGCGCTTTACATATATATTGTACATTCACATCAGTCCCTAACCCTCAAGGGGTGTGCAATCTAAGGTCCCTAACCCTCAAGGGGTGTGCAATCTAAGGTCCCTAACCCTCAAGGGGTGTGCAATCTAAGGTCCCTAACCCTCAAGGGGTGTGCAATCTAAGGTCCCTAACCCTCAAGGGGTGTACAATCTAAGCTCCCTAATTTACATTCATACATACACATACTAGGGCCAATTTAGACAGGATCCAATTAACCTACCAGCATGTCTTTGAAGTGTGGGAGGAAACCGGAGTACCCGGAGGAAACCCACGCAGGCACAGGAAGAACATGCAAACTCCAGGCAGGTGGTGCCGTGGCTGGGATTCGAACCAACGACCCAAGTACTGCCAGGTGGAAGTGCTAACCATTTAACCACTGTGCTGCCCAAGTACTAATTATCCCACTGATATGAAATACTATTCAGCCCACTGACACCAATTCCTGCCACTGACAACAATAGGGCCTTATTTCTCCCACTGACACCAACGATGGGGCACCATTCCTTTCCCTTATACCGAAGATGGGGCTCTGTTTACTCCCACTGGTGACAAGAAAATGTCTACTCCCACTGACCTCAATCCAGCCCCCCAAAGTCTGAAGGTCAATAAACTTGCCCTTTTTTTTTGGAATGTTTGGAGACCCCTGCCTTAGGGTGTTAAGAGGGGATGCTGCACTGTAGTAAACGTGGCCCTGTCCCAACTTTTTTGAGACATGTTGTTGCCATCAATTTAAAAATGACCCTTTTTTTTTTCTTGCAATTGTACATTTTCTCAGTTTAAACATTTGATATATTTTCTATTGACAGTAAAATATGGGTTTGAGATGTGCAACATTCAGGGAAATCTTCCAACAGGGACACTTAATTCTGGTGCCAACCAGGGATTTCCTCTCACTTCCTGTTTTCTATGTGTAGTTACATATTTTACGCATGTTATTCACCATCTTGGATGTGATGTCACTAGACTCAGAGCTGTCACTCAAGTGAAACTCTATAGTATTCTCCTTTGCTTCTCTGCAGAATGCTGCACAAAAGGCTATGTAAGCAGGTGAGGGGAAGTGCAAAGGAGCTGTGCCAGCACAGGCAGTAATTATACTCCCGGAAGAGGGGAGAGCTATGTCATGGAAGGAGTCGGTTACTTGAGGAAATTGATTCTCATAAAGTAGTCAAAAAAAGTTCTAGCAATTCCAGAGGCACATGGCAAGTGAATAGAAAAAAATTGTGAAAGAAATGCTGCATGTATACATTTTGAAATACTTGATCTTTCTCTGCTCTTACCCTTTTTTTTTTTTTTTTTTTTGCAAATTCTGAACAAACAGAAGAAGCACTCTTAAATTGATATTAAAGGCAATTAAAAATAACATGTTGTACTTCTCTTTTCTGTGCCATGGTTCGGCACAGATCCTCCCTAATCCTCCTCTTCTTGGGCCCTGCACTGATGCTCCTGACTCCTCCCTCCTGCGAAGTGCCCCCAGAGCAAGCAGCTTACTAAGGGGGAAGCCAAGCAGGCTTGTTCCGGAGCTGTTGCTCTGCTTGTCCATTCACACACACAGCTGCGTCTTAGACCCACCCTCTCTCTCTCAGTGGGAGCCAGTGGCTCAGCCATTGAGCATGTTAAGTCCCTGGAGAGCCAAGGCTCTCCTGCACATTGCTGGAACACAATAGGGCTCAGGTAAGTGTTGGAGGGGCTGTTGCACACAGGTTTTTCTTTTACCTTCATGCATAGAATGCGGTAACTCCGAGCTACACTCGGGAATACACTGCAGCGCTGCTCTGGGATCCCCTGCAGCACTTACCTTGTCCTGCGCTCCCGCGATGTCCCCCCTGCAGCGTCCCCGGCAATGTCCTCCAGCCGATGCCGGCGTCTGTCTTCCGGGTTCCGTTCCCTGCGAGCGTTGGGACGTACGGGGGACGGAACTGGCGGGAGATTTGAAAATTTTAAAAAGTGACATTCACTAAATTCACTAAATAGCAGTAAAACATTCCTGTATCAAACCATTTCACATACATTTTGTCCCGAGTGCTTTGTCCGGCGCCCTGCCTGCATTTTTACTGTTCTTTCTGCCTGGAAGCTGAGAAACGTCCATGGCGTCCAGAAAGCGTCCCTTTAGGTCAAAATCGGTTTTAGACCGGCTAGAGAACAGCGATAGTAAATCAGAACCACTTGCAGAATTGAGTGATAATGATTTGTGGGGGAAATTCCTCATCAGACACTGAAGACTATTTTGCGACTTTGCTCAGTGATGTGCGAACTTGGCGCTATATTTCACATTTCAGTGTTTTTGGTTTGATTATATTATTGAGTTAAATGTATTATATAATTTTTTTATGATTATTTATTATATTATATGATTTCGTGTTTCAGGTTTTATTATACCCGGGATGTTTACTAGACTCTTGTTCGGACAGATTTCAGTGAGTTATTCCAGAATTAATTCAAGAATTACAGGCCTACAATAAAAAAAAAATGAAATATTTCCATGCAAAGAAATGTACTGCTTTCAGCACAGAAATACTGACATAATAAGACTGCTAGGGAGGTTAAAGAAACTCTGTGAAATTCCATTGTACGGAGTAGGTGAGTATGACATGGTTATTTAAAAAAAAAAAAAAAAAAGCCTTTACAAATGCTTTTTAATTTTCAAAAATTAACTACACAGGCACTGAAATCTTCTTTTGCACCAGAATCTGCCAGTCAATCAGCAGGTCCTTCTAAGCTATTAGAAATGAACTGAAAGCCGCCTCTGAAGTCCAGGTTGCTTTGTGGCATGTCATTTTTAAGGGGGCTGTAGGGAGCACAAATGTGAAAGCAAAGGGTTGTGATGGCCACGATCCCTAGAAGTCTTATTTAACACATCTCCAATTCGCCTGTCTCGTCCAAGCATGGCCCAGTCTATCAACATCTTCTATAGTATGTTCACTTTACATTAGACCACCTCCGATCCATCCTGATTAGTTCTGGAGAAATTGAAAAGAATGCAAAGCATTTTCCTACTGGGCAAAATATTATTGTGTGTATTATATATATATATATATATATATATATATATATATATATATATATATATATATATATATATATATATATATATATATATATATATAAATTTTTTTTTTTTTTTTTTTTTTTTTTTTTTTTTAATAAAAACATGAGACACGGTAGTCCCATCAAAAATGTAATTTGCAATTTGGCAGCCCTTTTTATAACTCACAATTGTAAAGTAAAACGAAATGAAACCCTCCTATTGTTTTCAGGTCAAGGAAGCCGCCATCTTGGGCTCTTAGATCTTCAACTGCCATGGTGCTGCACATGCGATCAGTTATGACACCGGCCATTTAATGGCATGACAGTTTGGTTGAGAGCAGGGGCGGACTGACAATTTGGAAATTCGGGCACTGCCCGGGGTCAGTAGGGGGCCCCATGAGATGCCCCTGGTACCTTTTTCATAGGCTTTTTTGAGTTTGGGCAAGGACACGGGGGCCCCATGATCCCCTATTGCCCGGGGGCCCCATGAGTTGTCAGTCCACCCCTGGTTGAGAGCACAAGCAAATGTGACAGTTGCATATCTGGCAGGTGCTGGGAATGTAACTGTTTTTTGGAAGGTGTTAAATCGATGGGTTTAATTGCAGTGTAGGCTTTGCTCACACCATGGTGCAGAGATGTGAGGTTTTTTTTTTTTTTGTTTTTTTTTTTATGTGTTTTGTAAGGGCACAAAGAAAATTGTTTTCTATGTGCACCGTTCACACTACAACAATAGTGTCATGTACAGATTTTCTCTGCGCAGGAATCTGCAGCGTGTATAAAAGTCATTGAAACATGCATGAAAACTGATGTGATATCTGTGTGGGTTTTTTTTTCTTTTTTTTTTCTTTTTTCCCATCAGTATGGTATGGTGAACAAGGCCTACATGTGGAACTAACTCCATTGATTTGACGCTTTTGGTTCAAGTAGTTGGTCTTGCCAAGGGCGCAAAATTGTCTAGCACTGGCCCTGCTTGTGAGTCGGTGAACTTGGTATTGATGCCACTTTGTAAAGCGGATTATTACCTCTATAGGGTTTTCTGCATTGGATCATCGTATTTGAGATTCCGTATATATTATCACAAGAAGAAGTTATGAAAGAGGAGAAAAAGTGATCTGACTTGGTTGAAAGACCGTTTTTGGACACTATATCTTTATTTATTTTATTTTTTCATCCAATTTGAGTGTTATTACACGTCTGTGTTTGTATATTTGATTTTATTTACATTTATTTGAGAAAGGGTATTATAGGGATAAATGAAAAGAGCAATTTGTTTGTTATATCACTTTCAAGGGTGAAAGTATTTTATCTTTTCTTTCTTTTGTTGTAGCTATTTATACTTTGGGAGTGTTCACAATATTTATATTTTGGTGCCAGAGGATTGCAGTGGTAAAAAAAAAAATGTGCATTTTATTATTTTTTGTTTCTGGAGCCTCTAAAGCACGGGTGTCAAACTGGCGGCCCTCCAGCTGTTGTCAAACTACAAGTCCCATGAGGCAGTGCAAGATTGACAGTTACAAGCATGACTCCCAAAGGCAGAGGCATCATGGGACTTGTAGTTTTGCAACAGCTGGAGGGCCGCCAGTTTGACACCCCTGCTCTAAAGCATTGCACCAGTGATCAGCAGGTCGCTGGTGCCATGCAGGTCTCCTGCAGATCTGTCAGTGTATCTGCGTGCTCTTACATCCCATATGGGCAAGCAGATACTGACGGGAAGACTCCATGAACTACCACGGTGCTCCACAGCGCAGTAAATCTTTATGCAAACCTTATGCTGTAAACCCAAGTTGAATATTCTTGCCTGCTTCTGTACTATAGATTCTGGAACAGGTCCTTACACAAACCTTGTCAGAGTGAAGGGGGTTCATCTGCTATAGTTCTACATGAAAGGTCCCGGTGCTGTAACGAGAGAAAAAAAAACTGCTGGGAAAAGCAAGGAGCCAGTTGTGTGAGCAGGAAAGATTGATGTTTTACACGGCTTGTTTAGATCTGATAATCAGCAGATATATGAAGGGAAATGGTGTGATTTATGATCTGTCATGTGCAGCTTTGTCATAAAACACAATGTTATGTCGTGATAATTTATTACAATAGATAATATTATGCAAAGAAGAAGAAAAACCAGTAAAGGGAAGTTCATTCTCCCAGACAAGAGGCTGGGGCTGGGGGATGGACTTTGAACAGAACATTGTGTTTTTCAAAGAATGAATAGTGTAAACTTGTATGAAGTGTAAACTGCAAATGCTATCCAGGAAATCTCCGAATTGTGGACAAGGAGGTGGTCTTGTTGTTCCTTTAAAATGTTATTAAACACCGAAAGTTGAATATATTGCAGCTTCACAATCATTAGATGTGCTGGCTGCATTAGTTTTCTTTTTGTTGGCTTCCCCCCCCCCTCTGTTTTTACCTGGTGGTCTGGCCAGTAACGCACCTCCTGTATTAGAGTGCCCCCACTCTGGATGAAGGCGCACAGGGGACACCTGGGCATAACATTGTCAGTCTGGGGGGAGAGGAGAGTGCTAGATGTACTAGCAGATTTAGATGCACTAACAAATTTAAACCATACTCCAGATAACAGTTTTAATCCGTTACAGCAAACCTTTTTTTTTTTTTTTTTCCCGGCGATCAGTGACTTATAGCGGGACTGCGATATTAAGCCGCACATTTTTACACTACTACAGCGATGAGTGCTAAATATACACTAATCACTGTACTAATCACACTGGTTGGGAAGGGGTTAACATCTAGGGTGATCAAAGGGTTACGCGTGCACCTAGCTACGTGCTTGGTGTACACTAGGTGGTCCTTTTACTAGGGGAAGTGATAGATCGTGTTCTCAGGTTTGCAGAGATACACGATTCGTGACTCCCTCCTGCCACAACAGGACTGGGCCTGATGTAAGCCTAGACAAAGCTCCATTTCTTTCTACCTGACCGAAGATCTGCAGGTGCCGGTGAGCAACTGGTTGCCGGGACTTGTCGATTGGTTTGTGCTGTTACATTTTACAACAGAAGCGATCCTCTGACGGCGCGTACATGCCCTCGTGTAGCAAAAGTGCAAAATCACGTGTGTATATGTATGTATGTATGTATGTATATATATATATGGGGCCCGGGGTCAGTAGGGGGCCCCATGAGATGCCCCTGGTACCTTTTTTTTTTTTTTTTTTTTTTTTTTTTTTCTTTTCATAGGTTTTTTTGAGTCTGGGCAAGGACACAGGGGCCCCATGATCCCCTATTGCCCAGGGGCTCCATGAGTTGTCAGTCTGCCCCTGTTTATCCACTGAGCTTTTGGTTTTCCCCCAAAGCTGGTCTTCCCGGTGTTCAATCCCACAGTTTGCTCAGCGCTTTACTAATATTTATTTATATATATATATAGTGTGTGTGTGTATGTATGTATATATATATATATATATATATATATATATATATATATATAT
Source organism: Staurois parvus (assembly GCF_062004578.1). Classification (NCBI taxonomy): domain Eukaryota; kingdom Metazoa; phylum Chordata; class Amphibia; order Anura; family Ranidae; genus Staurois; species Staurois parvus. The sequence goes on from NW_028318952.1 coordinate 25,097, forward strand.
ATATATATATATAGCGGAGGTAGTGGTTAAAGCTGAACTCCAAGCATAACTACTGTCATTTACCTATATTCCTCAGTTGTCACAGGGCATATAAATCAACTTTGTGTGCACCAAATGTCTTTACAAATGTAGATATTGCCTTGGTAAAATTAGTTGTGACATCATCACTGTGCCTGTGCAGAGAACAGAGCTGTTGGAGGGAACCAGCTGGCCCCACCCACTACAGGCTGCCTGCAGAAATCTACAGGAGGGGGCGGAGACAAGACCAGTCACCCTGCACAAGGAGAGAGCGCAGCAGTGAGCGGTCTTTATTACAGGAAGCTCCTGTACAGAGGGGAAGTCTCACACTGCATTAATGTGCAGATCTGGAAGAAATACACAAAGCACACCAAGATTTGAGTAGCCGTGTACATGACTTGTACAGTATATAGACCATATTTGCTTAGCTCAGAGTTGAGCTTTAGGGAGACCTCATCACCTGCCCATTTAGGGGAGAGGGATGGTGCCTCTTAATAGCCGCCTTCCAGTGAGGTGTACTCGCCAATTCCATTCCCGTGTTGCAGGATTCCTTCCTGATCAAGCTCTGGTATTGGATAGCATCAGCGCTCACGTGTGTAATGTCACGGCACGTGACAGCGGTCTGAGACTCTGCCCTGTGTGTGCAGTTGAAGATTTCTTTTTTAAAGTGACAGTTTGTTTAAAAAAACAAAAACAAAAAAACGTCACATGTAACCTCATTTTGTGTAATCTCCCTCCCCAGTTTTTTGTGAGAGAGGCTGCAGATTGGACAGGGAAGGGGGGGGGGGGGATGTTCCTTCTGCCTTAGGCTGGCCAGCCATTTAAAAAATAAAAACATGGCAACTCTAAGAACTTGGCAGACGTCCGAAGCCGATGCCAAAATGTTAATTACACCCACTCAGCAGACAGGCAGCAAACCCCTGAGATAGTTTTTAATGCAAAGTTTTCTGCCTTGACCTTGGTGTCCCATTTCTTTCCATCGCCATGTGCAGCCTGCTTTTATTTTTCATAACTGACATTCAAATGTCGCTTTGTTATAACCGTGACAACACTGAGAAAGGTTGCTTGTTGTACAAGGTGGGGGCAGAAAGGCCTCAAAAGTTAACTTTTGCATTGGGAGAAGTAACCATAAAACAGGAGGAAACATCCAAAAACGTAGATTGTGTGTGTGTCCAAATAGATCTGTTTTGTGGATAGAAGGAAAAAATAAAATCAGCGCTCAATCCCCCGTCCTTCTTCCCCTTTTTTTTTTTTTTATGTTGGGCTAGTGCTTTTGCAGTGTGTTTGCAACCTGTCTTTACACAACTGTGGAAGCTGCGATTGCTGACCCATTCTCTGGTCTCAATGCTTTTATTGTGTCACTAATCATCAGCAAGCATGCAGTAGGATGATGACTGAAATCCTTGTCTGAATATTCCATGTCTGTGACCAAAGGATCTATTTATAAATGTTTTCACACAAGATTCATACAACTTTCACAAGTTTTCCCAGTGGGCTCCAATTAGAAAAATATGTGAGTCTTGGAAGAAAACATTATAAATGTGATCCTCTTCATGTTAACATCAGTGGACTGGTAGAGCCTGGCACTTTGCATTTCCAAAGATGGCATGGAAGCTTTTATACTCAGGGATGTTCGATTGCTGTCACCCCATGCCCGGGACATGTAGTTCTGGGCGTCGGGCAGGTAGTTTTTTTTTTTTTTTTTTGTGCCTACCTTTAGCCATGCTGCGGGCAAGCAGCGGGCTCACCTGTCAGGTGGTAGCATTCCGATTGCTTCCACCCAGTGCCAACCTCTCTCCCTGTGGTCTCCCAGGCTCCACTTGCCCATCTGCGGGCCTGAGACCGGCTCACCGCCGTCGGCTAGAGGAGAGCAGACTCGACTGCTCCCCTCCCCTTCTTGTCCTGACCTGGAAGTGATGTTATGATGTCACTTCCGGGTCCCCAGTGACAGATTCCCAGCCATGGAAGCCGGGAAAGAATGTAATGTGGTGCGATGTGCACTGCATTACATTCAGGGGAGCAGAGGGGAGACATGCAGGGTCTTCTAGACACTGCCTCAATAAAGAGAACCTGTCACCAAAATATCACATAGGGAACATTTACGCACGTACAAACGTAAAAGCACACGCTGGTGCGCCTACGCATGAAAAAGACTATTGAGATACACGTTGCATATCGCCGTGCACGCCAGAATGAGAGCAATTATTCTAGCACCAGACCTCCACAGTAACAATAAACTGATGACCTATAAGGAGCTTTAAAAGTGTCCACCTATAAAAAATATAGGGTACTGAAGTTTGTCGCCATTTCACCAAAAAAGGGTCGTGCACGTTTTTGACGCGGTGTGATTAGAGCAGTGTTTTTCAACCTTTTTTGTGCAAAGGCACACTTTTTTCATGAAAAAAATCACGAGGCACACCACCATTAGAAAATGTTAAAAAAATTTACCTCTGTGCCTATATTGACTATATATAAAGTAATTCTCTTGAATAGGAATCAAACACAAAGAAATTATTTTATAATTACTTTATTATGAAATAATAAAGTATTTTATAATTGGACCCGGGGGCCGGACCAAGAGTAGATGAATGATGTGTATGTGTCATCCATAGTAAGTATAGTAATATTCCCCCATAGTAAGCATAGTAATTAATCCCCCATATAGTAATTCATCCCCCATAGTAATTAATCCCCCATATAGTAATTCATCCCCCATAGTAATTCATCCTCCATATAGTAATTCATCCCCCATAGTAATTCATCCCCCATAGTAATTAATCCCCCATATAGTAATTCATCCCCCATAGTAATTCATCCCCCATAGTAATTAATCCCCCATATAGTAATTCATCCCCCATAGTAATTAATCCCCCATATAGTAATTCATCCCCCATATAGTAATTCATCCCCCATAGTAATTCATCCCCCATATAGTAATTCATCCCCCATAGTGTAATTCATCCCCCATAGTGTAATTCATCCCCCATAGTGTAATTCATCCCCCATAGTAATTCATCCCCCATAGTAATTCATCCCCCATAGTAATTCATCCCCCATATAGTAATTCATCCCCCATATAGTAATTCATCCTCCATATAGTAATTCATCCCCCATAGTAATTCATCCCCCATATAGTAATTCATCCCCCATAGCAATTCATCCCTCATATAGTATTTCATCCCCCCATATAGTATTTCATCCCCCCATATAGTATTTCATCCCCCCATATAGTATTTCATCCCTCATATAGTAATTCATCCCTCATATAGTATTTCATCCCTCATATAGTATTTCATCCCTCATATAGTATTTCATCCCCCATATAGTATTTCATCCCCCATATAGTATTTCATCCCCCCATATAGTATTTCATCCCCTCATATAGTATTTCATCCCTCATATAGTATTTCATCCCCCCATATAGTATTTCATCCCCCCATATAGTATTTCATCCCCCCATATAGTATTTCATCCCTCATATAGTAATTCATCCCTCATATAGTATTTCATCCCTCATATAGTATTTCATCCCTCATATAGTATTTCATCCCCCATATAGTATTTCATCCCCCCATATAGTATTTCATCCCCTCATATAGTATTTCATCCCTCATATAGTATTTCATCCCCCCATATAGTATTTCATCCCTCATACAGTAATTCATCCCTCATATAGTAATTCATCCCCCATATAGTATTTCATCCCTCATATAGTATTTCATCCCCCCATATAGTATTTCATCCCTCATATAGTAATTCATCCCCCCATATAGTATTTCATCCCCCCATATAGTATTTCATCCCCCCATATAGTATTTCATCCCCCCATATAGTATTTCATCCCTCATATAGTAATTCATCCCTGATATAGTAATTCATCCCCCATATAGTATTTCATCCCCCCATATAGTATTTCATCCCTCATAAAGTAATTCATCCCTCATATAGTATTTCATCCCCCACAGTACTATTCCCCCCCCCCCCTTCTAGTAAGCCAAGTCCCCCGTGTCAATTCACTTACCTTTTGCGTTCCTCTCGCTGTCTTCCCGCGCCGTTCGGGTCTTCAGGGCGGACTGTGAGAGGAGCCTAGCTCCCCTCCCCTCACGTTCGGCACGCTGCCCCGCCTACACACATCCTGACAGCCACATCCGCAAGCCGGATTAAAAGGTCCGCGCGGACTTTTGGGGCTGCCAACCGAGAGGAGGCAGGGGAGCGGCCGACCGAGAGGAGGGAGGGGAGCAGGCGCCCGGCACACAGAAGAGCCGCATTAGACTGGGTAAAGAGCCGCATGTGGCTCGCGAGCCGCGGCTTGCCGACCACTGAATCATTAGATTCTAATGATTGGTCTATTTGTGAGCCGAAGCCACATGTTACAGATGAAATTGGAATTTTTCCCACGGCACACCAGACAATATCTCACGGCACACTAGTGTGCCGCGGCACAGTGGTTGAAAAACGCTGGATTAGAGCCATACAAAATATGGCTCCAATCGCACCGCACACATATCTCGTGATTTGCACAAGAATGCGGTGCGGTTCCTGTGCGAATCACATGCAAAATACTGCACCGCATATATGTGAATCCGCTTTTTTGCTATGTAAATGAAAAAGGACAAAAATTTTGGAAAAAAAAAAAAAGTTTCTTATATAATTTTGCAAATAGTATTTCATCAGAAATCTTGGCTAAAATTGATTCCGTTATCTTCTTGGTAAAAAAAAAATAAAAAACCCAAATTAGCTTATAACCAAAAATTTAAATTTTTTAACTTTTTTTTACATTTGATATATATATATATATATATATATATATATATATATATATATATATATTCTATCTAATACATTTTTTTCTTTTTTCTCATATTGTCACCCTAGCAGTACAGTGTCACCATGGTGACCCTGTACTACTTGTGGGAGGTGGTGTTTTTTTTTTTTTTACGCTGATTGCTTTTGCACCCATAAAGGATGTAAAAGCAACCATTTCTCCTTCTCTCTAGCTGCATTCTTGCAGCCATTGAGAACTACTGTGTGAGCTGTGATTGGTCACAGCTTGTCACATGGTACAAGGCTGTTGTGAATAGCCTTGTACCATGTGACCTCTGATCATTCACAGATTTCACACGTAAGCATTGATGTCACAAGTGACATCATTGCTTACTACTCTGCATGTGATCACTGATTGGCCAACGAGTGATCACACGATCGGGACCTTACACAGAGGTCCCGTCCGGTTGGTGTTCCTCTGTGTCCAGAGGATACAGCAGGCACTGGATCGCGGTGCTGCGCGCTCACAGGGAGCTCACACAGCTAGAAAATGCGGGTGCCGTTTATGAACGCCAACCCGCCTCTGGAGTGCCACCGTCCTGCCGTTTATAAACAGCAGGTGGACGGCAAGTGGTTAAAGATCCTTGTGAGTTTTTCCGAACTCATGCTGTACACTGGATGCTGTGTTCTGCTTCTCCTCTGTATTCGATGGATCTGTGTGTTTGCTTGCTTGACCTATTTTTTACGAAACCCAATCTGGGTATCCACAGACTTTCAAAGCTCTCCTGAGATGTCGTGTTCTTTGACTATTACCATCTCAGCCCATTGTTGCAGAGCTTTGAATATCCCCCAGTTTGTGTTCCAGTGGCTGGGGGGAGTCAATCAGATGCTGATCCGTGTGGATAGATTTCCTGTGGACCTTCGTGTCCAAGTCACCCCCACCTTGACATGTACCATGCTGTCCAAAAAAGGGGTGATTTGTTATTCTGTGCCCCATGTAAATTTGATGTATTTATCCACAGGGGCGGACTGACCATTTGGAAACTCGGGCACTGCCCGAGGGCTTGGGTTCAGTAGGGGGCCCCATGAGATGCCCCTGGTACCTATTCTCATAGGCTTTTTTGAGTTTTGGCAAGGACATGGGCCCCATGATCCCCTATTGCCCGGGGGCCCCATGAATTGTCAGTCCGCCCCTGTTTATCCACTGAGCTTTTGGTTTTCCCCCAAAGCTTGTCTTCCCGGTGTTCAATCTTGACCCGTGTGTGCAACTAAAGCATTACTGTAATAACTGGAAATGCATACTTGCTGAAAGTACAGTTTCACGAAGACGTTCTTGACGTCTTATCAGCTCATTCATAACCTTTTGTCTCCATTCATTTATCTTGAGAAACATCATGTGGGTTGTAATTTGGCAGCAGCTGAATGTGTTACTTCCTAGGGCTCCTTCACACCAGACACATAGAAAATGCATGCATTAGGTTGCTACACGTCTAATGTGGTATAACACATGCAAGTAAACACGGGACCTTCAATAATTATTTGAAGGCTTTTGAAGTCTCCATAATGGAAAGTAAAGGTGACTTGGGATTTTTTTTTGGATCTGAACTGGCAACCTAATATACTTCTGTGAGGTGTCGGGGGGGGAGGGGGGGGGTTATTAAATCCAAAGGCCAGCATTCTTATTATTGCAGCTTATCAATTCTTAGATTTATTTATTTCAGGTACTTATATAGCGCCGTCAATTTACTGCGCGCTTTACATATATATTGTACATTCACATCAGTCCCCAACCCTCAAGGGGCGTACAATCTAAGGTCCCTAACCCTCAAGGGGCGTACAATCTAAGGTCCCTAACCCTCAAGGGGCGTACAATCTAAGGTCCCCAACCCTCAAGGGGTCTACAATCTAAGGTCCCTAACTCACCTTCATACATACACATACTAGGGACAATTTAGACAGTATCCAATTAACCTACCAGCATGTCCTTGGAGTGTGGGAGGAAACCGGAGTACCCGGAGGAAACCCACACAGGCACAGGGAGAACATGCAAACTCCAGGAAGGTGGTGCTGTGGTTGGGATTCGAACCGGCGACCCTAGTACTGCCAGGCGGAAGTGCTAACTAAGCCACTGTGCTGCCCAATGTGATGGCTGCATTTGTTTTCATTTTTAGGCTTTCTTTCTATTTTCATCTGGTGATCCAGCCAGCAAGTTTTTTTTTTTTTTTTTTCTTCTCAAGCTCAACATCAGAATGTATAATTTCTCATGGATGAGAAAAACCATTTAACACACACAGGGGTGCTTACAATGATCATCTTTTATTTATTCGTACACAGCCTTTATCCCAAGAGGATAAAACTGCTGTAACGGATTATAAAGTGTGGGCTGGAGTTTGGCTTCAATGTGTTAGTGTATCTAAATCTGCTAATACATTTAACACTACCTCACAGTACAATGTGATCTGGTGCAGGTGAACGCACTGCTTAAGCAACCTACGCTTGAGTTGTTGGCTTTTGTATTCAGTGCATTTTGCATGTGGTGTGTGTGTGTGCGCCTCATGTGCTGGCATGGTGTGAAAAGGCCCTTAGGCCTCTTTCACACGTCAACCAGGAGGTGGTAAAAACAGGTGGCTGAGCAACAGTTTTACAACAGCCCTGCTCCTTTTCCCCAGCTGCGCAACTAAAGTGTAAAACACAGCGGGAAGAGGCTATTTTCATGCTTCTGCTGTGATGCTTTGCGTCATGGTACATTTATTTATTACAGATACTTTGAATAGCGACATCAATTTACACAGCGCTTTACTGTACATTCACATCAGTCCCTAACCCCTCAAGGGGCGTGCAATCTAAGGTCCCTAACCCCTCAAGGGGCGTGCAATCTAAGGTCCCTAACCCCTCAAGGGGCGTGCAATCTAAGGTCCCTAACCCCTCAAGGGGCGTGCAATCTAAGGTCCCTGACCCCTCAAGGGGCGTGCAATCTAAGGTCCCTGACCCCTCAAGGGGCGTGCAATCTAAGGTCCCTGACCCCTCAAGGGGCGTGCAATCTAAGGTCCCTGACCCCTCAAGGGGCGTGCAATCTAAGGTCCCTGACCCCTCAAGGGGCGTGCAATCTAAGGTCCCTGACCCCTCAAGGGGCGTGCAATCTAAGGTCCCTGACCCCTCAAGGGGCGTGCAATCTAAGGTCCCTGACCCCTCAAGGGGGCGTGCATTCTAAGGTCCCTGACCCCTCAAGGGGGCGTGCATTCTAAGGTCCCTGACCCCTCAAGGGGGCGTGCATTCTAAGGTCCCTGACCCCTCAAGGGGGCGTGCATTCTAAGGTCCCTGACCCCTCAAGGGGGCGTGCATTCTAAGGTCCCTGACCCCTCAAGGGGGCGTGCATTCTAAGGTCCCTGACCCCTCAAGGGGGCGTGCATTCTAAGGTCCCTGACCCCTCAAGGGGGCGTGCATTCTAAGGTCCCTGACCCCTCAAGGGGGCGTGCATTCTAAGGTCCCTGACCCCTCAAGGGGGCGTGCATTCTAAGGTCCCTGACCCCTCAAGGGGGCGTGCATTCTAAGGTCCCTGACCCCTCAAGGGGGCGTGCATTCTAAGGTCCCTGACCCCTCAAGGGGGCGTGCATTCTAAGGTCCCTGACCCCTCAAGGGGGCGTGCATTCTAAGGTCCCTGACCCCTCAAGGGGGCGTGCATTCTAAGGTCCCTGACCCCTCAAGGGGGCGTGCATTCTAAGGTCCCTGACCCCTCAAGGGGGCGTGCATTCTAAGGTCCCTAACTCACATTCATACTTACACATACTAGGGCCAATTTAGACAGGAGCCAATTCACCTACCAGCTTGTCTTTGGAGTGTGGGAGGAAACCGGAGTACCCGGAGGAAACCCACACAGGCACAGGGAGAACATGCAAACTCCACGCAGGTGGTGCCATGGTTGGGATTTGAACCAATGACCCTAGTACTGCCAGGCGATAGTGCTAAGCATTTAGCCACTGTGCTGCCCATACTATAATATATATTTGGCCTGTGTGTCCATGCTCCTTGGTGAAAATTTAAAAACAAAAAAAAAATGCTCATTTAGAGCGGTTTAGTATAGGAGTTTTGGGACATTCAGCATTTTTTTCTGCCAGAGAACCGCTCTCAAACACAAAACGGAAGGTTTTTTTCTGCCTCTAAACACTGAGCCTAAAATATGCCTCCAAATGTCCTAATGTGCATGGACACACCGGAGATCATCGAGCTGCTTCTACGGGCAAAACGCCACAATCCTGTGCATGGACCCTAATGACACCCCTGTACATGAGTTCACGCGGCAGGAAAAAGCCTTCCATAGCCTTTATCTTGCAAATTTGCTTCAGGTCACTACACACCCATGATTTCCTGGAAAGAAAAGTGTCAAAAGGCATCGGATTCAAATTACATGAAGAGGGCGAGATGACAGAAGATGAACCGTTGACATGAAAGAATCCCGAGTCTGACTGTTGCAGTTCACACACACCGGTCTGATCAACCGCATTCGGTGACCGCTAACCATTTCCTCCACATACACAGAAATGAACTATGAAAAGCAAAACCTTGAAGTGCCCCATGTCATTGTGTTCTTCCATGGCAGACCACGTACTGTTATCTCACATATATATTCTATTATAGCCAAATTTACCACCCTAACTCCGCCCACAGTTTTTACACTACATAGACCGTAATATACCGAAACGTGCGGATTGTTCCCGATTGGTGTGCTATTACTTTGTAGAACGTTTCGCCGAATGGTTCACAAAATATCTGCGTTTTTGTGGTGAAATTGGTCCCATAGGAATTAATGGCGGAATGTTCAAAACTAGAGTGGGAGCTGGCAAAAGCTAGAGTGTGAGCTGAAAAATCAGGACATGATTTCTAAACTGCCATCACGTCCTCACTCCACCAAAGAGCTTTATATTGTGAGAATCACAAGACCCAGACCTACATTTTGATGCATAGTATGTCTCTGAAATATTAAAAATGAAGGCACAGTCGCAGTTTAGAAATTGCCCTTCAAATTTGAGGTGGCTAGAGTGGAGTTTCAATGAATGTCAATGGGCGGCGTGAGTTGCAAACAAATGGTCCTATTGTGAAAACTATCAGGAGTTTGGCTTAGCAATGGACATTTTTAGTGGCAGCAGGGATAGCTGAACGTTTTGATATAAGATTTGTGTAGGTGGGCTTGAAAATGAGGGAGTGATGGCAGGTTAGAAATCATGTCCTGATTTTTCAGCTCCCACTCTAGTTTTGAACATTCCGCCATTCATTCCTATGGGACCAATTTCACCACAAAAACTCTGATATTTCGTGAACCGTTCGGCGAAACGTTCCACAAAGTAATAGCACACCAATCGGGAACAATCCGCACGTTTCGGTATATTATAATTTCTAAACTGCGACTGTGCCTTCATTTTTAATATTTCAGAGACATACTATGCATCAAAATGTAGGTCTGGGTCTTGTGATTCTCACAATATAAAGCTCTTCAGTGGAATGAGGGAGTGATGGCAGTTTAGAAATCATGTCCTGATTTTTCAGCTCACACTCTAGCTTTTGTCAGCTCCCACTCTAGTTTTGATCGGGAACAATCCGCACGTTTCAGTATATTACGGTCTATGAAGTGTAAAAACTGTGGGCGGAGTTAGGGTGGTAAATTTGGCTATAATAGAATATATATGTGAGATAACAGTACGTGGTCTGCCATGGAAGAACACAATGACATGGGGCACTTCAAGGTTTTGCTTTTCATAGTTCATTTCTGTGTATGTGGAGGAAATGGTTAGCGGTCACCGAATGCGGTTGATCAGACCGGTGTGTGTGAACTGCAACAGTCAGACTCGGGATTCTTTCATGTCAACGGTTCATCTTCTGTCATCTCGCCCTCTTCATGTAATTTGAATCCGATGCCTTTTGACACTTTTCTTTCCAGGAAATCATGGGTGTGTAGTGATCTGAAGCAAATTTGCAAGATAAAGGCTATGGAAGGCTTTTTCCTGCCGCGTGAACTCATGTACAGGGGTGTCTTTAGGGTCCATGCACAGCATTGTGGCATTTTGCCCGTAGAAGCAGCTCGATGATCTCCGGTGTGTCCATGCACATTAGGACATTTGGAGGCATATTTTAGGCTCGGTGTTTAGAGGCAGAAAAAATCTTCTGTTTTGTGTTTGAGAGCGGTTTTCTGGCAGAAAAATTGCTGAATGTCCCTAAACTCCTATACTAAACCGCTCTAAATCAGCATTTTTTTTTTTTTAAATTTTCTGCCAAGGAGCATGGACACACAGGCCAAATATATAGTATGGGCAGCACAGTGGCTAAATGGTTAGCACTTCCACTTGGCAGTACTCGGGTCATTGGTTCAAATCCCAACCATGGCACCAACTGCGTGGAGTTTGCATGTTCTCTCATTGCCTGCGTGAGTTTCCTCCGGGTACTCCGGTTTCCTCCCACACTCCAAAGACCTGCTGGTAGGTGAATTGGCTCCTGTCTAAATTGTCCCTAGTGTGTATGTATGAATGTGAGTTAGGGACCTTAGATTGTACGCCCCTTGAGGGTTAGGGACCTTAGATTGTACGCCCCTTGAGGGTTAGGGACTGATGTGAATGTACAATATATATGTAAAGCGCGCAGTAAATTGACAGCACTATATAAGTACCTGAAATAAAAGAAAACGTCTGACATTCGGCCTGTGTGCACACCTGTCGGTCCCAACAGAAGCCGGCTGAACAGCATGCTGGAAAACCAGCATATGATCAGTGGTGACAGGTCGTGTTTTTTTTTTTTTTTTTTTTTTTTAATAAAGTAATTAAATAATTATTGCTCTCTGAGTAAGCAGTATGAGGTTGTGTAGCACTTTTGTAACCCAATGTACATTTTTTTTTTTTTTTTTTAACAAGCCTCATTAAAGCCCCCTGTTTATTTGCTTTAGACTGCACCCAGCATTCCTCTCCTCAGTCCTGGCAAACAGATTGGTTTGTCAGCTGTAGGCCTGTTTATACTGCTCTGCAGACTACAGATGCTTGCTGTGTCATCCAGTCACTGTGAGAAGTGATTTCCATAGAGGTAGTCTGCGCTCCTAAGCAAAGTACTACTTATCATTGAAGTAACTGCGTCCTAGACAGTCAGCGGCACGACTACCGAAATGGCTCTGTGTGCTTTTAGCAGAGCAGGAAAAGGACAATTCTATTCAGTTCTGGGCCGTGCAGAGCTGTAAATAAAGAGTTAAATTGTACCAAGTGTATAAAAATGCAGAACTGGAGTCACTGAGCTCCTGAGAGCGACTCATTCTTTCACAAATGTTTGTAGAAGCAGTCTGCATGCCTAGGGGCTTGATTGTATACACATGTGGCCATGGAGGTGATTGGAACACCTGAATCACATGATTTGTAGGGGTGCCCCAGGTTACACAATGACAGGAAGAGTCAATGAACAACCTAGAAGGCGCAACAGTGCCCTGGTAGTTCATTGAAAACTACAATCCGACAGCTACAAAGGCCACACGTAGTTCATTCACAGAACTCCCAAGAATAAATGTGGCCATGTGGGCGGAGCCCTGCACGGCTACGCTCTTTCCAATATGTGACAGTGGGTGCGGGGAAACGATCCCTAGGCCCGCTGTCACAATTGGCAGAGGAGGCTGCAGGAGTGGGAACGTGTTCTGTATTCTACTCTAAAAACGGGTGGAACAAGTAACATGTTCCCAAAGGTGAATTTATCCTTTTTGTTTTTCACATTCACCCCTTACACAAAATGGTGAGGAAATTAAATTTTGGACACGGGCGCAGGAAAAAGTGAAAACTGCTGAGCCGTGATATGATGTTCAGTTCTTGCTGTTCATGCACATTACAGATGAGAGAGATGATCACAAACCAGTGACCTTTTGTAAGGTAACATTTTACAATGGAGATTGATATTGCTTACAGAACCAAATCTAGTTAAACCACTAACACTTTTTTTTTTTTTTTTTTTTTTCCTCGAGGAATTAATGAAAAGAAAGTTCAGTTTGTATATAAAAAGGGGCAGAAAAATTGACTTTAAAGCATACAGCTGAATACACAAATGATTTGAAGTACAATAGGATTTGTATTCCTGTGTATCCTGAGATTTTGCAAAACTTGGCTCACAGGACAGCCCTTTCTAGCAGGGGAGGGGATGTGAGCTTTGCTGCAGTTTACCTTTTACTTACAGGTCTCCTCCCTACGTTGAGACTGGACAGTAGAAGCAGCAGACTGATGAACTCACCTCTATATCACCCTTTGGCACTGACCAGTATACCCCGTACGGGGGGGGGGGGGGCCATGTTTATCTGCTGGGAGTAACAGGTAGTTCATGCAGCCTTCTGTTCATAATGTAACCGCTTTTTTGTGAATCTTTTTTCATCCCCCCCCCCCCCCCCCGTTTTTTGATGGTTCATGCAGCCAGCCTGTTCAAATCAATGGCCATCAGACAGCTGCGTGGACCTTCACACGCATCCCAGTGTACAACCTGTGGAACTGATGAACTGCTCAGAACGCAGGCAGTCCATGTACAGCAGAGCTCAGACTGGGAGAGGGAGAAACAGAACAAGGACACAGTTGTGCTAACATGTAGCATGCTGATAGGAGAGAGCAATGATGGAGATGAGGTCATTAGTGTGCTGCTACTCTTTTCATTGTCCAGTCCCAGGCTGGCGGAAGAGGGACAAGACCTGTTGGCGTTCCAAATGATTGACAACCAAGTTATGATGTTTCACAGCAGTGGAGAAGAGCGAGGATTCAGACAGGACTATGCAGTGGGGCAGGGGCACCTATATTACATTCAGTTATCTTAATGGCACATTTCTTGAACGATCTAGAATAACGAGGCCAGTAAATGCATCGAAGTTCATGGAAGAAGAATCTAGTAACGTACATCATATCAGAGCAATTACTTGATTCTCGTTACTATGAACAAAGTGGGTCATGTTTTATAATGACTTTCTGCTTGTCCTCTGAATTCCTCTGTATAAACAGCTTTACCTTCTCCTTCTGATTGCTTTTCAATGTGCTGTGAAGTTTTTTTTTTTTTTTTTTTTTTTTGTTTTTTTTTGCTTTCATTCATCTATTGGAACTGTTATTGAGGGTGAAGAACATCAGTTTTACGTTGTGCTACAGTATACAACATTCGTTGGGCTTGTGGAGAAATCTGTGTCGGGGGATACAAAACACCCATTCTGGTCATAAAAGTTGAATAAGGATTTATTTAGCAGTTAGTTGACTCTGGAAAGAATACAGAATGACATGTAATGCAGCCTAGTGACGGCATTAACAATCGCAATGACCGTGGTGGTTATCCCTGCAATTAATAAGGAACTTCACCACCCATTTTTGTTCTTTGTTTTTTTTTTTTCAGTCCCCTCTTACCTGCTTTGCTCATTTCTGTTCAGTAAACAGCAGGGTGGATTTGATTTAAATCCCTAGTCAGTAAGGCTTGATGTAAATCCTAGTTTTCTCCATAAAGACTAATTCTTGCTGGTATAACTTTAATATGCAAGTAGATGAAGATTTTTAGAATAACAACTTTTCATATTATTTTTTTATCCCCAGTTTAATAGGTTAATCATTCATATTTGGACAACTTTTCTGTTGTATTTAGGAAGGAGAAAAACAATCATTACCTTAATAACAATTTAAATAGATTTATTCATCTGAAACAATAACATTCCAGCATATGTGATTTGCTTAAACATCCATGTTTGGTAACTAATTTGGCTAAACAAAATCTATATATTGTAAGAAACTTAGACTGTCAGCCCCTCCCCCTCACACTTAGTTTCACTTTCTTCTTGTGCAGATCTATTCCACTCCAAACAATCAGAAAAATATTGTTTCTATTCTATTCACTGAACTTCTTGAAACTTCGCACTGAAGGGGTTGATTCTGTATTCATAGGTTTGTAGAAGTTAGGATGAAGGTCTTTTTCTTAACTCTGTTCATGTTATAACATTTTTGCTGTGAAGAAGAGGCATGTGATCTCCGCTGAGTCCAATTCAGTTTTGAGAACTGCAAAAGTAAACCGAACATCTGTGATAATATCTTGTAGGCAGAGAAACTGCCCAATAATCTTACAAAAACCTCTGGAAGAGCATGACATTGTGAATGGATTCATGGAATTTATTTACCAAAACAATTAAACATATACAGCCTTATTCTACATAATTAAAAAAACTAATCTTTATTTCATGATGGAATAACCTTTGGATGGCTATATATTTTCCTCAAAAAGCATTTTATTCAAAAAAATCCAATTTTATTCAAAAAAATCCAATTTAATTAAAAAAAATCCAATTTAATTAAAAAAAATCCAATTTAATTAAAAAAAATCCAATTTAAAAAAATCTGATTTTTTTTTTTTATTTAAATCGGATTTTTTTTTATTAAATCAAAAAAATCGGGTTTTTTGAATCAAAAAAATCGATGATTTTTATCCACCCTGGTAAACATACACATCCAGTGAATCCAGCAGTATTCTGTTGTGATCCGCTTCTATCCACCGGGTCCCAGCACCAACCTTTTCCTCTGGCGGCTGTCTCTTCCTGGTTCTTGGAGCCCCCCGGCCTCCAGATGCACTTGTGCAGTCTGCAAGAACCAGAACAAGACAGCGGCCCATCTTATGACGCAGCGCATGCTCATTATTTGGTAGTTTGCCTCCCGAGAATGCATGATAAGAGTATCCCAGGAGGCGACTGGTTACATCATTCTCACCCGGCCAAGAACCTGGAAGTTAGGGGCCATTACAATGAAAAAGTATTTATTTTTGTGTGTGTATGGGTGTCATAGTGTGTTGAATTTTATCCGGTGGGCAACTGGGAGCCACTGGTAGTTTGGGCGCCATGTGTGCCCTCAACCTGGAAGAAGGCAGTGACATACAGGTATGTTGCTGTGCCTGTACGAGACGCATGACCGCAGTACAATGTGGGCATGCGGTCCGGAGCGGTTAAAGTACATTTAGAACGAATTGTCCATCTTGAATTATCTTTACAGTGTGATTTTCACTGCAAGAAAAACTGCCTTGTCACCCTATCACAGGAGGTGGGAAATTAATGGATCTTCTCACCAGATCAACAGGTGATGAAGCTAGTCTACGGGAAAGGGGCTTAAAAAAAAAAACAAAAATGGGTTGTAATTTCTGATTTAAGTTAGTTCCACTTTGTCAAGCAGTTTTGTACATTTTTTTTCTTTGGCTCCCATTCACATCTTTATGTTTTGGTGCAGTCAGAGGGGGCTCGTTCACTCTGGAGCAATCATACATTTTGGATCGTCCATTGAAGATACAGACAAAAGAAAATCCGTGCAATCAGGCCTGTTCACTTCAGTGCATTTTTGTACAAAGCCATGTTAAAGCATGTATAAAATCTACATAATATAGTAATATATAGCAGCGTGAGTCCTTTAAAGACAAACTCTGGACAACTAAACAATATTCTCCCTTGCATCCTTTTAGTTGCCCAGAGCTAATACTTGTTGATCTTTCCAGCAGTGCAGTGTAATGTGTCAGTTATTGTAGAGCAGTGCATCTAACTGCAGTATTCACACAAAAGTCAAGAAGCTGCAGCAGGGGAGTGTGTAAGATAACCAGCTGCTTTAAAAAAGGAAAAAAAAAAATATATATTTTTTTTTATTCAGTCCAATTCTGTGCTTTTTAACGCTGTGCAGATTTGGGAGGCTGGTTTAAACAAAAATTGTTTAGTGCAGGGCTTGACAACTTTTGCTTTGACTCTCTAGGAGCCAGCTAAAAAAAGTTAGGACCCAGTTTTTTAAGTCGGCTGACCGGCGCCTGGA
Source organism: Staurois parvus (assembly GCF_062004578.1). Classification (NCBI taxonomy): domain Eukaryota; kingdom Metazoa; phylum Chordata; class Amphibia; order Anura; family Ranidae; genus Staurois; species Staurois parvus. The sequence goes on from NW_028318952.1 coordinate 41,677, forward strand.
GCTGCATTTCCATGGCATCGGGCGATAGGAATTGTTCTTGCCTGGTGCTGAACAGAAAAAGACAGAAAATCAAAAAAAAAAAAGTAAATTTTCAGTTTATAAAGTTTTTTGCAAATATGTAATTTTTTTCTTCTTCATTGATGTTCTTTGATGAGGCTGCAGTGATGGGTACTGATAGGCAGCACTTGTGTGCACTGATGGGGCACTGGTAGGCGGCCCTGATGGGGCACTGGTAGGCGGCCCTGATGGGGACTGATGAGGAGGCCCTGGTGGGGCTGCATGGATTATCCGATTTGGATCTGTTCTGTTGCTTAACTCAAATCTGTGTTTCCCTCTTAGTGGGGGAGGGGGGTGGATAAAAGGAACAGAAGTGATAGCCAGCTGCCCCACACTCCTTGTCCAATCACTGGAGCAATCCGGAACCCATAACTGCAATCCCAGCACCCAGCTGTCAAACTGGGAAGGAGGTGTCGAAGGTGGGATGGCAGGGAGCTCATCACAGCCCCACCTACTAGAGGAGGGCGCCGGTTCCCACAAATGAGCACTGGATCCTGCTCCAGCAGGCCACAAAGCCGAGACCTCAATTACCGGGCAGCCCGACTGCTGCACCCGGAGGGGAGCCACATGGGGAGACTGAGTCCAGATTACTGCTGCAGTGTAGCCCAGGCGCCAAGACTCAGTTTCCAGTCGCCATGGTAACCTGGCGCCTGGGATTTGTCAAGCCCTGGTTTAGTGTCACTTTTAAGGCCCACGTGTGACAACATTACACACCAGCAGGAGACCCTCATGAGGCAGTTTCCTTACATTCTGTCTCTCGGGTTGGTGGCTGCATCTTCCCTGCATTGCCCTAACACAAGAAAACCTCTTGTAGACTTAGAAGTCTCTTTAAACAAAGAAGCCTTCTTGTGAAGGCTGTGACAGTCAGGACACAATTAGGTAATAGAAGGCCTTTATGCCTCCACATGACTTGTTTTGCCACGGTTGTGCCATCAGAGGCTTATGAGACAGACCAGGTTCTTGGCAGTCATCTAAGGCCATCCGATGCGGCAGTGATGAGAGGTCGAGTTCAGTTGTGTTTTTTGCAAGTCCTTCAATGTGGATATCTTATCAGAATGGTCTTCTGTTTTCAGTCGTAAAACCTGTCTGGTAGACTAGCAGTGAAATAAGAGGAACACAATAAAACCTTTGTGCAGAGCTCTCCCATCTAATCAAATACTACCATCACCTATGTTTTCCCTGCAGTTTTTAGGCCGGTCTGGTGATGTCATGGGTCATTCCTTCTCTTTCCTGGAGGAAATGGTTGAAGGACAGTCATTCAATCTGAAGTGCCCAAAATGTGGGCAATTTTTGTAGTGCTGATACTGCCCCTTGACCTCACTGATAATTTGCCTGCCCCACACCCCACCCCAAAATCTTCTATTCTGGTTGTACAATGCTTGTGATTGTGTATGTGATTTTTATTGAATCAAAATGGTCGCTATAAATTTGTACAGGAGTATACAGGTGTACCTCGGTTTACGAATTTAATGCGTTCTCAGACGTTTCGTTTTGCAAAACCATTTGTAAACCGAAACACGGTTTCCCATAGGAATGCATTGAAAAACAATCCGTTCCGGAGGTCAAAAAAGTAAAAAAGAAAAAAAAGTAATTGTCACAATAGGACAGTTTGGTTTTTTGTTTTTTTACATGTAATTACTGGCTTTTTTTTTTTTTTTTCTCTGTACTTTAGCTCACATAATCAGCTGTCACTTTCTCCCCATCTAAAAGAAAGTTTCCTTTTTAGTTTGTTTATTTTAACTCCAGAAATAATGTTTCCTTATTTTATTTCTGGAGTTAAAAGAAACAATGTTTCCTTTTTAGTTTGTTTCTTGTAACTCCAGAAATGTTTCCTTTTTAGTTTATTAAAATAAAGTATCCTTTAGCTTTGGAGACAGTGACAGCTAATTCTGTGAGCTATAGTGAAGGAAAAAAAAAAGCTGGCAATTGCATTTAAAAATCGGCACCGACATACACTTTGTATTGCATAAAAAAAAATCATAAACCGAGGTACACCTGTATGTTTTAAAGAAAACCCCAGAAAATATGGGACTGAAAGCATGTGGAAATGTTGATGTAACTTCCAAAAATTATTTCAAAGAAGTCCTGTGATAGCTTGGCCCAGAAAAAAAAAGGCAAACAGAGGGCAAAGGACTTTTTAGCCAGCATTGCTTGGTCTCCCAGAAGCAGATAACTCTGACTGGTGGTCTGAGGAATATTCAAGGTGAGTAGCAGAGGCTGATGAATCTTAGATCCACAAAATAGATAGGGAGATTCTTGCATTGCATGTCCTTGGGTACATCTTCCTCCCCAACAAGGAAGACTGTGAGCAGTAGAGTGGGAACATCACCAAATCTCTCTCCAAGGCCTTGTTCACACTTGAAAAACACTGACGCTGCTGAGCGGCAGCTGGCATCACACTTATTTGTGGCAACGAAGTTGACAATTGCGAGAGCTTGGAAAACTCGTCTCCTCAGCTTTGAAGCTGTCAAAAATCGGATCAACTTCATAATGGTTAATGAAAAACTGACGGCCATATTGTCGGATACCCATACAAAATTTCTGCAGGTATGGCGTCCCTGGCTGGATGTAGCTCAGCCCTCAAGATTTGACCAGTCTCTGCTTTCGATATGAGGATGGATATTGCCGTGATTACCCCGGAGCCCTTCTTGGGTATGTGTTGTTTTTTTTTCTCTCTCTTTCTTTCTTCCTCTTCTCGTACGTGTCTCTCTACTGTTTGTCTCTTTCTAATCCATTGTTCAAACTATCCTTAATCACACTTTACAGATTGAATTTACTGTTTCATGTGCTACATATGCGTCACTATTTAGAAATACGAAACATTTATGTAAATCTTTTGATCTATGCCGCTACCAATACATGACTTAAATTGATTTTCATTCATTTAGTACAATTTATATTTGATGGTCATTATATCTGTGATCCATATGTTTGTTTATGTTTTGCTTCATCTATAATAAAACCCTTTGTAAAAGAAAAACACTGACGCTGAACAAACATGCCTATGGCTTTAATATGCATTGTCTGACTTGTGTTAAAGGTGCTTTAAAAACGCTCCCCAAACATCCCCAGATGGCTTTTTTTTTTTTTTTCTTTTTTTCCTTGTGAACAAGGCCTAACATGCTGCAATTGCTTGCCAACACATTACCATAGTCTTGATGGAGATGCTTCAACTTCCAAACTCCACATGAAGCTTCATTTGTGAAACGCAGCAACACAACCACTTCACTTACTGTGTGCTGTCCATATTATCATTTGCAGACTGCTTTACTAGGGGTTTGAGCCGCATTAAGCATGCAGGGCCTACATCTGGTGGGGCTAGCAGGCAGCAGTGCCTTAGATGATCGCACACTGCAGATGTATAGCTATGAGGCCACAGAACAGGAGTGCTCCAGCACACCGCATGCAAAGAAATGCACTGTGCTTTTTTTTTTTTTTTTTTTGTCCCCCCCCCCCAGAGAAATTCATGATAACATATGCACTTTCAGGGTGTCAGATGTTTTCTTCTATTTCAGGTACTTATATAGTGCTGTCCAATTTATGCAGCGCTTAGCATCTATATTGTACATTCACATCAGTCCCTAACCCTCAAGGGGTGTACAATCTAAGGCCCCTAACTCACATTCATACATACACATACTGGGGACAATTTAGACAGGATCCAATTAACCTACCAGCATGTCTTTCGAGCATGGGAGGAAACTGGTGTACCCAGAGGAAACCCACGCAGGCACAGGGAGAACATGCAAACTCCAGGCAGGTGGTGCCATGGTTGGGATTCGAACCAATGACCTTAGTACTGCCAGGCAAAAGTGCTATTTATCCACTGTGCTGCCCGATCTTTCTAGATCTCCCCTATAGGGCAGCATAGATTTACCTTTTGAGTTCAGGTCCTCTTTGTAGTAAATGTTACAATTTAGGTAAAAGCACAGCTGAGTAAACCTCAGAGTCTCCCTTTGTGTGATATTTTTGTAATCGGTCTCTAGTTCTTGAAACCGTCTACACTGTGTGGGCCCTGTGCCCATTGTAGCCTGTGTGCCACACCTGGTACTACATTGAAATCTGTTTCATGCTTCCCTCTATTGTCATCAGGCATCTGCGCGCGGCCAAAACATGAAAGCAACAACGTGGTGCAGATGGGAGGTGGTGGCATGTTGATTGCATGTTCGATACAAGCCGGAGCTACATAAATGAAACTTGCTGAGCAGGACAGTTTGGAAATGATCATCTTTATGTTGGGGGATGTAAATGTGAGAACAATCGCTGCCTGAATAGAATGAGAAGGGGCGGCTGGGGATTTGAAGTGAACCTGTCGGTTTAAGAGACTAAAGCGGTGCTGGTGCCAAAGTAAAGGCACCCTGTAAACCTTTACAGAGAGAATCATGATGGCTGCCATTGCTGACATCCCATCCTGCAATGCTAGTTGCCTGGCTGACCTGCTGCCTTCAACATTCAACTCAGATTTGTAACAAGAATACAAAGTTCTGGCTTTCATATTTCAACTTTCCTTATTGGCTTATGTATTCCGGGTCAGTAACTAAGGAAATATTGAAGTCGGTGGTAGCTAGCCAACCGGCATTTTCCTATGGGGGTCAGCCCCTAGAAAGGTTCCCTTTTAATCCTTGGATTGTTTTGTGTGTGTTTTATTTTCTGTGTTTTTTTTTATTTTTTATTTTCTGTTTTTTTTCTGGGTTTTTTTCTTTGCTTTCGGTTGTTTGCTTTCGGTTGTTGTTTTCTGTTTTGTGTGTGGTTTTTGTTTGGGTTTTGTTCTGGTTTTTTTTTTTTTTTTGTTTGTTTTTTGTTTGTGTGTTTTTTTTTTTTTGGGGGGTGAATGTGGTTTTTTTTTTTTGTGTGGTTTGTTTTTTTCTGTTTTGTTTTTGGAGGAGTGTGTGTGTGTTTTTGTGTGTGTGTGTGTGTGTTTTTGTGTGTGTGTGTGTGTGTTTTTGTGTGTGTGTGTGTTTTTTTTTTTTGTTTTTGTTTTTTTTGTATTTGTTGCATCTTCTGTGTATTGAAATGAAAGCACAAAAAACATCTGTAAAAAAAAATAAAAAAAATAATTTAAACTTTCTGCATCCCTCTCCCCCCAAGTAATGAAGAGTGGAAGACACATTTGTAGTCCAGAGCAGCCTAGTGTGACGATAGATACAGTGATAAAGCGAGCATAGCCATCGAAGGACAGGAAGCCTGGTGTTCAACAGATCATCAGATGAAAAGAAAACTAATGCAGCCACCACATCAAAGGACTGGCAAGCAGCAATGTATGACATTTTTGTTAATCTATACCTGAAGTGGGCAGCACAGTGGCTAAATGGTTAGCACTTCCACTTGGCAGTACTAGGGTCGTTGGTGTGAATCCCAACCATGGTACCACCTGCCTGGAGTTTGCATGTTCTCCCTGTGACTGCGTGGGTTTCCTCCCACACTCCAAAGACATGATGGTAGGTTAATTGGATCCTGTCTAAATTGGCCCAGTATGTGTATGTATGAATGTGAGTTAGGGACCTTAGATTGTACGCCCCTTGAGGGTTAGGGACTGATGTGAATGTACAATAATATATGTAAAGCTCTGCGTAAATTGACAGCGCTATATAAGTGCCTGTGTGGGTTTCCTCTGGGTACTCCGGTTTCCTCCCACACTCCAAAGACAAGCTGGTAGGTTAATTGGCTCCTGTCTAAATTGTCCCTAGTATGTATGAATGTAAGTTAGGGACCTTAGATTGTACACCCCTTGAGGGTTGGGGACCTTAGATTGTACGCCCCCTGGAGGGTTGGGGACCTTAGATTGTACGCCCCTTGAGGGTTGGGGACTGATGTGAATGTACAATATATATGTAAAGTGCTGAGTAAATTGATGGCGCTAGATAAGTACCTGAAATAAATAATAAGTGCAAGTCTGCTTTTGGGGAAAAGGGTCTTTTTCAGTAAATCGACCTGCTTTTGTCCCGTATTTGAGCAGTTCAGCAAATTGTCGCGGTGTGAACATGCTCTGATAGCGTTCTCTATTTTCCCCCCATCTTTGTCATCTGCTTTCACCTGACCTTTCTGGCCGGCTCATATTTCTTCCCTTTCAGAAGGCCACTATTGTGCCGTCTAAGTAGGCTGAAATGGAATCGCGCTGGTGAGGCAGCACCTGGATAACACCTTATTATACTGTAATTATTTTTATGTAGATGGGATCGAGGGAAAGATTAGCTTTGCTGGAGCCGGTGTGCTGGCAGTCTGCATGTCACAGAATCTGCTGTGCAGAACAATGCAGCTTTGATGGCCTCGCGTCTTTCAGCGAGGACTTTCTGCTGTCCACGTCTTGTAGTGTTTGGGTGTACAACAGTCCATTTTGCAAGATCTTTGATCCGCTTTGTAGATTGAAATACATTTGTGCTGCTTGCCGCAAACACAAGCTAAGATGAGCTTGTCTTTAGTTGACTGTTTTATGCCACCACTGGAAAACCCGGCCTCCAGGTGTAGGAGAAATGGGGTCGTCCTTTTCCTCTTGTTACAGGCCTGGCGAATTTATGACCCATCTCCAAGTCTAAGTGCTAACACAAGCGAGCATGATGATATAAATAATAATAATTAAAAACGTTATATTCCATTCATTTGCAGGGATTTCCTCACTTCCTGCTGTGCTATGGGGGCCCCAGGGGCGGACTAACAACTCATGGGGCCCCCAGGCAATAGGGGATCATGGGGCCCCTGTGTCCTTGCCCAAACTCAAAAAATCCTATGAAAAAGGTACCAGGGGCATCTCATGGGGCCCCCTACTGACCCCGGCCCTCGGGCAGTGCCCGAGTTTCCAAATGTTCAGTCCGCCCCTGGGCATTACAACCCTCTCAGTTTTGCCTATAGTTCTACTTTAACCACTTCAAGTTCAGATACTTTTACCCCCTGCCTGTCCAGGCCAGTTTTCAGCTTTCAGCGCTATTACACTTTGGCAATTGCGCGGTCATGCAACCCTGTACCCATATGAATTTTTTAGCATTTTTTTTGAGACACAGCTTTATTTTGGTGGTATTTATTCACCACTGGGATATTTTTTATTTTTTTTATTTTTTTTTGCTATATAAATGAAAGTCCAAAATTTTTGAAAAGCGTTTTTCTTATAAAATTTTGCAAACAAATAATATTTCATAAATATTGCCCAAAATTTATTCAGTTATCTTTTTAGCAAAAAAATAACCCAAATTAGTTTATAACCAAAAATTGTAAAAAAATGTAAAAAAAAAAAATTTTTATGTTTGTTTTTTTTTTCTACATACTGTCACCCTAGCAGTACAGTGTCACCATGGTGACACTGTACGACTTGTGGGGGGTGAAGGTTTGGTTTTTTTTTTTTTTTTTTTTTACACTGATCGTTTTTACAGCCTTTATGGGTGTAAAAGCAATCATTTCTCCTTCTCTCTGGCTGCATTCTTGCAGCCATTGGAAACTACTGTGTGAGCTGTGATTGGTCACAGCTTGTCACATGGTACAAGGCTGTTGCGAATAGCCTTGTACCATGTGACCTCTGATCATTCACAGATTTCACACGTAGTAAGCAATGATGTCAGAAGTGACATCTTGCTTACTACTCTGCATGTGATCACTGATTGGCCAATGAGTGATCACATGACCGTACGACGATCGGGGTTCCACTGTGTCTGAAGGACACAGCGGGCGCCGGATCGCGGTGCTGCATGCTCCCAGGGAGCGCACACAGTCCAAAATGGCGGGCGCCGTTTATGAACCGCAACCCGCCCCTCGACTGCCACCGTCTCGCCGTTTTTATATACAGCGGCCGGATTGCAAGTGGTTAATATAGAACATCCCTCACATGTAGATGGTTCCCAGGTATTCCTGTGTATTGACACAGTCTGCTACTTCTTCTAAAGGACCTTGGTGTCTGGCATGGGGATGAACTGGCTTTAAAAGAATTTAGCTCCAGTCTCATTCTGAGCAAAGCGACAGGTTGATTTTAATTTGTAGAGGTTAAAGCGGAGCTCCACCCAAAAGGGGAAGGTCTGCTTTAAGGATTGGTCCCTCACTGCCCGTGAGGAATTGGCACCTTTTGGGGAGCGGGTACGCAATTTTGACTGGTACCCGCTCCCACTTCCACTGCAACCACCTAGGCGATCAGAAGCTGACGTTGTCCTCCCCAAAGTCTTTTGGGACACGTGATAGGTCCCAGGAGACTACGGGACCATTCGGAAGGTGCAGCGCTGCTCGTGCATGTGCAGTGGGCACCCGGCTGCGAAGCCGCAAGCTATCACAGCCAGGTGCCAACACTTAAGATGCCGAGGAGAGAGGATTGCTAGTGTGGACACACCACTGGATTGTAGGACAGGTGAGTGTCTGGGGTTTTTTTTTTTTTTTTTTTTTTAAAAGTAATCAGCTACAGTTTTTGTAGCTGCTGACTTTTTTCATATTTGACTGGAGCTCTTCTTTAAGCAGCGTGTAAATGCTTTCCACCCTCTGATTTCTGATCTTTCTAAAACTCAATGTAAATTGATTTGGTTTCTATAAACTATAGCATAGTGTGTTTTTCAGCAGCTCGCCAAATTTCTTTACTCACCCAGAGTGTTGATTAGGCTCTTGTTTAACCTCCCTGGAGGTATTCCCGAGTGTAGCTCGGGGTAAAGTTTCAGCACCAAAAGCGGTAACCCCCCCCAGCTACACTCGGGAATACTCTGCAGCGTTGCTTTGGGATCCCTTCTGCACTTACCTTGTCCTGCGCTCCCGCGATGTCCCTCCTGCAGTGTCCCCGGCAATGTAATCCGGTGGATGCCGGCATCTGTCTTCCGGGTTCCGTCCCCTGGGACGTACGGGGGACGGAACTGGCAGGAAATTTAAAATTGTCAAAGTGACATTCACTAAATACATAGTATAACATTCCTGTATCAAACCATTTCACATACATTTTGTCCCGAGTGCTTTGTCCGGTGCCCTGCCTGCATTTTTACTGTTCTTTCTGCCTGGAAACTGAGAAACGTCCATGGCGTCCAAAAAGCGTCCCTTTAGGTCAAAAGCGGTTTTAGACCGGCTAGAGAACAGCGATAGTAAATCAGAACCACTTGCAGAATTGAGTGATAATGATTTGTGGGGGAAATTCCTCATCAGACACTGAAACCGATTTTGCGACTTTGCTCAGTGATGTGGGAACTTGGCGCTATATTTCAAATTTCAGTGTTTTTACTTTGATTATATTATTGAATTAAATTTTATTATATTATTTTTATGATTATTTATTAAATTATAATTTATGATTTTGTGTTTCAAATTTTATCCTACCCGGGATGTTTACTAGACTCTTGTTCGGACAGATTTCAGTGAGTTATTCCTAAAAATTACAGGCCTACAATAAAAAAAATTACATATTTCCATGCAAAAAAAGTACCGCTTTGAGCACAGAAATACTGAGCTAATCAGACCGCTAGGGAGGCTACGCACATCAGTGGTGTTTTTGCCCTGATAGCATTAGCCTTTGATAGTCCTCTTTTACTAGTTACCTGACATTGCACGGTAATTAATTCTTAGATAACTTATCTACGTGGGAATTTTTTCATCTACAAATGGTGTCATCCACTCATAGCTAGGAGCTGTCCAGTGAGACGTCTTTCCCCAAACATAAGCTGATTGATATGCTTGTTCTCTTATTGTTAAAATAAAAAACAAATGTTTATTGGAGAATAACAATAGGATGATTTGGCAGACACTCTGCCTGTGCTCGCTATGCCATGTGTGTGGGGTGGTTCTGCAGCTCCCATGTCCACTGGCAGCTCTGCACATTGGAATTGCTGACAGTTGGCACCCCACTGACTCCCCCAGCGGTTTGAAATCCGATTAGTCCACCAGGCAGAGGATTTTCCTCTCTTGCCTGTTCTGTAGATTTGCAAAGGCATTAACATCACAGAGGGTTAGGGACCTGGGAGCACTGCAAAAGGATTACTGAAAGCAGTCATTTACATCAAATGAATCCTGAAAGGAGAGAATCTTCCTTTTTTTTTTTTTTTTTTTTTTTTTTTTTTTGAAGCTTTGCTCTTAAAGGAGAAGTATGGCCAAAGCTCTTTTGGCCTTCTGCAGGTCACAGGAGCGTATTTGGTTCTGGAATCCTGTGCCCCATACTCATCCGACAGCAAGCTAAAGCCCGCTGTCAGCTGGCGTCACGCTTGTCAGGATTCCGGCAGAGCCCGGACCGACTATGTCAGGATCCACCCAGATACCTGATTAGCAGCTGGCTCAGCCTCTCAGTGAGCTGCTGAGAGTCTGAGCCAGCCGCTCCGACTTCTTACACGGCCCAGCACTCCAGTGAGCATTAGAGGGGCAGAACGGAGAGCCGGTGACTGACAGTCAACACTCCCTGCTCGATTCTCTTTTCGGCCCTGTTCACACTGGCAATAAAAGGAGTTTGGGGTGTGTTTTTATGGGTAAATTCCCATAGTTATGACATGTATTTTTTTTTTTTTTTTTTTTTTTTTTACCACACCTTCTCAACCACTGGTGGAGCATAAGGGGTCACAATGGCGTTTGCGCCTCATGCTCCAGGGGGCCCGTGCGGCCTCCTTGGCACATTTTGTTTGACACTTGGACAGGAGTGGTTGCATATACAGGAACCAATCTTCCTCCATTTTCCTCCTGCAACCGCTGAAATCCGACTTTTCCTTCTCTTTCTCCCACCCACATTCAGAAGTTGAAGAGCAAGGGCCACTTAAGTGATTTGGTAACCGGTTGCGGGCCACTATGAAACAAAAATGGTTCAGAATTTAGATTGATTGTTTTATTTTAAATAGCATCATGAACATTTCCCTCCTGAAACCACTCAAATCCGACTTTTCCTTCTCTTCTTCCCACCAGCATTCACAGGTTGCAGGAGGAAAATGTTCATGATGCTATTTAAAATAAAACAATCAATCTAAATTCTGAACCGTTTTGTTTCACAGTGGCCCGCAACCGGTTAACAAATGACTTAAGTGGCCCTCGCTCCTCAAACGGTTGAGCACCCCTGTTGCAAACCTTTACATAAACCCCATGAAGTAACTGGCCTCAGGTAATACGCAAACAAATTCCCCTACATAATTTGTACCTGTTTTTATGCAGTCTTCTCTTCTCTACAGCTGTTCAGAGTGCAGAATTTACACAAGATCGCTCTGAAAAGTAGTGTGGAGAGCTAAAGTTACTCAGCAGAACTCAGTGAGCGGAGCTCTGAGCCTTGATTGGAGGGAAAGGGAAAGGGAAGAGAGACGCCCCCGCCAAAAAATGCAAAGGAAAAGAGCTGAGGCTGTCAACCACAGATTGTGCAGTGGAGTTCCCTCTCCTGTCACCTTTTTTCTCTTGGTGTTAGGAAAACTTGTCAGAAGTGCAAATGTCAGAGGAACGAGGAAGCAGACAGAAATGATACAGTGCTCTGGATTGAGATTGTGATTGGCCTTTCACCACATCACGTAGGACACAGCGATCACGGAGATCGTCGGGTGCGTGCCCCCGGGGGCGTGCAAGAGAGCGCGTTCTGGGAGGACGTCATATGACGCCCTCCCAGAACTGGCCGGCTGCAGTGTAGCCATCATTCAGCTATCTGCGGTTGGCAAGTAGTTAAAGTGATACTAAAGTCTTGTCTTTTTTTTTTTTTCTCAAATATAACAAATGTGTTATACTTTCCTGCTCTGTGTAATGTTTTTGCACAGAGCAGCCCCCAACCTCCTCTTCCCGACCCCTCCGCAGGCACTGGAAACTGACTGGAACTCTACTGCACTGGTGTGAACTAGGGCCATTGCATTACATGGAAAACACTGTGTGCATGCATTTTTGATGCGTAAAAAAAAAAAGTGCACTGGACTGCATCTGGTGTGAGCTAGCCCTGAGATTTTAGAACCACTTTAACCATTTGCCGACCACAGATAGCCGAATGACGGTTTCACCACGGCTGGCCAGTTCTGGGAGGGCATCATATGACGTCCTCCCAGAACGTGCCGTCCCACGCGCCACCGGCGATCTCCGTGATCAGTGTATCCTTCGGACGCAGCTGATCACATGATGTGGTAAAAGGCCAATCACAGCAGCCTTTTATTTATTATTTATTTCATATAGCGCCATCAATTTACACAGCACTTTACATATATATTGTACATTCACATCAGTCCCTAACCCTCAAGGGGCGTACAATCTAAGGTCCCTAACTCACATTCATACATATACATGCTAGGGACAATGTAGACAGGAGCCAATTCACCTACCAGCATGTCTTTGGAGTGTGGGAGGAATCCGGAGTACCCGGAGGAAACCCACGCAGGCACAGAGAGAACGTGCAAACTCCAGGCAGGTGGTGCTGTGGCTCGGATTCGAACCAACGACCCTAGTACTGCCAGGCGGAAGTGCTAACCACTTAGCCCAGGGGTCTCCAAACTATGGCCCTCCAGGTGTTAAGGAACTGCAAGTCCCTTGAGACCTTGCAAGACTTTGACAGCCACATGCAAGATTCCCAGAGGCAGAGGCATGATGGGAGTTGTAGTACTTCAACAGCTGGAGGGCCATAGTTTGGAGACCCCTGACTTAGCCACTGTGCTGCCCATACTTTTACCACGTGATCAGCCGTGTCCAATGACACAGCAGATCACCGGTAAATGCAGTTGCTGCTTATCGGCTGCACTTTCCTCACGCTGAGGAAGTACTGCCAATAACCGGCAATTGTCAGAGGATGGATCGGCACCAATCATCAGAACACTGATAATCAGTGCCCAGCCGTGCCGCCCACCTGTCCCACCTATCAGTGCCCATCATTTATGTCTATCAGTGCTGCCTCATCAACGCACATCAGTGAAGGAGAAAAACTACCTTTTTGCACAATTTTATAATAGAAACAAAGAATTTTTATTTATTTTTTTTGTTTAAATCAAATCAAACACCCAGCGGCAAGTACATACCACCAAAAGAAAGCTCTTTTGTGTGATAAAACTTTCATATGGGTACAGTGTTGCATGACACTCAAAGCGCGACAGCGCTGAAAGCTGAAAATTGGCCTGGGCAGGAAGGGGGTATAAGTGCCTGGCAGGCAAGGGGTTAAATGAAGCCCTTGTGGATTGTGAGTTTTCACAGCGGGTGCCCTCAATTTTAGATGAGGCAGCCTAGGCCTGAGGTCAGTACATTCAGGCCTCTAGTAACAAAACAAAGCTGATATCAGGGCAACACACAGAGGGGGATTTTTGGCGTTCACACATCAGAATGCTCTTTGTGAAGTTCACTATTAAGCAGGACTTCAAATTGGCTGACTGTTTGGAAACCTGAAGAGTCTAATCTGCTTGTAAACTGGGGGCCGAATGTTGGGAGGGATTGTATGCGGAATGACACAGTTGTCCCGAGCCGCCTGTTTGTACATGACAGGTGCTCTTTGAGGTGCTCCAGCTATTTTTGTGAGCAGTTTGTTCACCTGTAATGTTTCTAAGCTCCCCCCTTCCCCTGGCTGGATCACCATAGCAATATTCACGTGTTCTAGCAATGACCTTGGCAGCGCTTTCAAAGCTTCAAAAACTGCTAACTAATGTGACTTGTATGTGCTCTGGATTATTCCTCCCCGCAGTGCTGGCTCCGGGCTTTATTCTTCACTTGTGGAAACATTCACCTATATAAAACAAAGCCTCCATGTGCACAATGCTTATTGCAGGGTCACTGCTGTCACTTTTGTTCTGACCTCTGTAAAAGCTGGCTGTGTCCCGTACAGGAGGGTAGCTGGACTTCTAAAACCCGTCCAGTGCTTATGGCACGCCGTAATAGTGAGCGAGGCCACTGCATAACGCCCTAAAGAGGAACTTCACCCGACCCCAGGCTAAACGAATTTCCCCTTTTCTAATAATCGTCCGAATAGGGCAATTAACAAAACATATTAAAGCGGCGCTCCACCCAAAAGGGGAAGTTCCGCTTTAAGCCTTTGTCCCCCGCTGCCCATTAAAGATTGGCACCTTTGGAGAGCGGGTACCCGAATTTGACAGGTTCCCATTTCCGCTGCGATAGAATGCATGAAGGTAAAAAACAATTTGTGTACTGCAGCCGCCCCCCTAATACTTACCTGAGCCCCATCTCAATCCAGCGATGAGCGCAAGAGCAGCTGCTCTCCCAGACTTGTCCCATTTTCTCCCACTGCTGTCAGTCACAGCCAATGAGGAGAGAGGAGTGGGGCCGACCAGCGGCTGTGTGTGTGTGAATGGATATGCAGAGCAGCGGCTCGGGAGCGAGCCTACCTGAGTGCCCACATAGCATATTGCTTGCCGTGGGGGCACTCGGCCAGAGGGAGTGTCCAGCAGCGCTGGCAGTGGACCTGAGAAGAGGAGGATCAGGGCTGATCTGTGCAAAATCATTGCACAGCGTAGATGTGTATGTATGTGTGTGTGTGTGTGTGTGTGTGTGTGTGTGTGTGTGTGTGTGTGTATATATATATATATATATATATATATATATATATTTTTTTTTTTATTTATTACACACACACATATATGTATGTATATATATATATATATATGTGTGTGTGTGTAATAAATAATAATAAAAATATATATATATATATATATATATATATATATTTTTTTTTTTATTTATTTATTACACACACACATATATGTATACATAATATATATATATATATATTTTTTTTTTTTATATTTTTTTTTCCTTTCTTAAATTGCCTTTTAATATTGCTTTAACCTCCTTACAACAGATGGTAAAAAAAATCTTAAAGGGGAAATGTGAATATATTGTGGAGGTGTAATGCATATATGTGGCAGGGATCGAATGTCGCACACTACACAAAATAGAGAGAAGAGCTCAGTGTAATCTGTGATCTGAGTTGGAGGGAGTGGACAACTCCCCACCACACACACACACTTAGGGAAATAATCGCATGATGTGGGGGGGGGGGGTCGTAGGCAGATTGCATGGTGTCAACATTGTCTCTTAAAATGACTCATGCAGATAGCAGGGAAGAAGACAGCAGAGAGAAATGACACTTGGTGCTTTGGATTGAGGGAAGTACACACTATAGAAAGACATGCTTTGTTCATTTTTATTTCAAAGGTATACGACCATTTTAAAGTAAACTTGGTTGCATGTGTCACAGTATATAACATGAAGCAAAACCTATCAGCAGGTCAAATAAGCTCCAAAACCTGTAGAGAAGCATCTGTAGATGTGTAGATGCTTTGTAATTCAGATTTTTTTTTTTTTTCTTCATATTTAGAAAAAAAAAAAAAAAACAATTCAAGTTTTTTCTTTACTTTGTAATTTAGATCTGCAATTTGCTTTTTGTTGTCAAAGGCATTGATGCAAACCCAGCATGCACTGAGACAGCCTTTTGATGTGTTTGGAGAGGAGAATGCTGGGAATTCTAGTTCAAGAGGAAGTGTGAGAGACCCTCCAGGAATGATGCTACTCGCTCCAGCACTCATTAGATTGCTGCTAATTGGTTTCTTGAAGCAGAGAAAGATGTGGACACCTGGCCATCAAATCTCTGAGATTGTTGAACATCCTGTTCTAAAATCATTGATGTAGCTTTGGCTCTCATTTGTGGCTTTAACGATCTCTACTGTAAGATTAAGATTTTGGTGTGTGGAAATGTGTTAAGTCAGGTACTGATGTAGGGTGAGAAGACCTGTCTCCCAGTTGGCGTTCCAATTCATCACAGGACCTCCTGCTCTCTAGCTCCCTGGTCTCCTCCTCCCACGCCCGATTGCAGGACTTCTCCAGGACTTCCCCCATCCTCTGGAACTCCCTACCCCAATCCATCAGACTGTCACCTACCCTCACCACCTTCAGGTGCACCCTGAAAACCCTCCTCTTCAGGGAAGCCTACCCCAACCTCACCTAACACCCGACCTCACCTAACAACTAACCTCCTCCACTCCACCCCCCACAGCCATCTCCTCCTGTGCCACCTTCCCCTCCCTCCTAGATTGTAAGCTCGAAAGAGCAGGACCCTCGAACCCCTCGTGTAGTGTATTGTTACTGTCTTGTCTCATGTTCTGTCCCCCTTGCTGCTGTACAGCGCTGAGCAAACCCTTTGGCGCTATATAAATACTGTATAATAATAATCTCAAAGGCGTTCAGTAGAGTTGAGGTCAGAGCTCAGTGTCAGCCACGTGAGTTCATCCACATCAAGCTGGTCAAACCGTGGCTTTGTGCACAGGGCCACAGTCATGCTGGAACAGAAAATTGTCTTCTCCAAGCTGTTACCACAAGGATGGAAAACATTTGTCTGCAATTACTGTATTCTGTAGTATTAACAGTACCCTTCACTGGAAACACTAGAACTTGAATTTGGAGGGGTGTCCACATGCTTTGTCTATATATAATAGGTGCATTTGGTCTGATGTCCACAAACGTTTGGCCACCTTCTGTATTAATAATGTCTTGTTGCAGTGTAGGACATCAGTGGTATGTAGCTTTGTCTGTGAACAGTCCGTTTTTAAGACCTTTTTATTTTTAATTTCCTCAGGCTGCGGATTTAAGCAAACCAATAGACAAACGGATCTACAAAGGGACGCAACCCACGTGTCATGACTTTAATCATCTCACAGCAACGGCAGAGAGCGTCTCACTGCTGGTCGGGTTCTCTGCCGGACAGGTCCAGCTTATAGACCCCATCAAGAAGGAAACCAGTAAGCTATTTAACGAGGAGGTGAGTTTAACGGTCAAGTATTTAATAAGCAGTTCCACATTCTGAGTTTTGGGTGGAACGGGAGCAGAGTTTTGATTCTGGTTTGATACTTTTTGGGATTTGGGGGGGGAGGGGGGGATTTGCCACTCCTATTAACAGTAGTTATGAGCTTTTAGCCTAGCTAGTCTCCAGCCTGATTTTACCATAGGGCATTTTAACTGAAGGCAACAGCATCATGCACTCATTCCCTACACATCGTAGAGGCAGTGTTTTTTTTTGTGTTTGTTTTTTTGTTTTGTTTTTTTTTTTCTTTTATAGAGTATAGGTTTTCCAAAATTCCGGTGTGTCAATTTTTGGTTTTAGGGTTTGACAGAAATTCCTGCAGCTTCTTTAATGTTGCTGTATGCCTTTGGCAGCCTCCTAGACCAGTTTTCTTGTTTTTTTCAGCAACTTTGGAGAAATGTCCAGTTCTTTGTAATGTCACTGTTGTGCCATGTTTTCGCCACTAGTTGATGACCACCTTCACTGTGTCCCATGGTATATCCAATGCCTTAGAATTTGTATTGCACCCTTCTCCTGAATGATAACTTCCAACAGTGAGATTCCTTTGATACGCTGTTTTGGAATGGCCCATCCAGCTCCCAGACCGGAATGCAATTTGATTTGGAACGCTCTTGCAGGGAAGAGTGAGCAAAGATTCCCAAGGCAAGATGTGCCATGCTGATAGACGACTACCTCGAAAGACTGAATACCGTCAGTAAAACAAAAGGCGCAGCGCTAAATATATATTACACAATGAAAAGTGTCAAATACAATAATCACAACAACTTTCAAATAAACAGTTCAATATAAAGTGACTAGTGATGTGCAACAAGGTGGTATTGTAACAACCATAAAGTGGTTAAGTGATGACATAAATCTTTGTCACTGTAAAGTGACCACTGGTGCTAAATAAAGTGCTGATATAAATGGTTAAATGTCCATAAAGGTGATGTATGGAAGATCCAATGATGATCTTCAATTGCTGGTGATTAATAACATCTATCCAATGGTATGGTGATGTGCCCGGTAATATAAGAATTGCGCACTCACCAGATGTGCAATCAAATCAAGCATTTAGATATATACACTCTCAGTATGGTCAGCTGGAGGTCCATTTTAAGTGTATGTATGGTCTGGAGTTCCCTCACTGCTTCCTCTGCTGTTGGCAATACTTCTGCCATCCTCCTAATGCAGCTCTGTGGGTTGTTAACCCTTTGAGGACCAAGGTACGTATTTATCCCATGTTTTTAATTGCGTGTATCATCTGATTAAGAACTTAAAACTTTTGGTTTGAGTCAAAATATTAGTTCTTATCAACAAACAACAAATGGATCTAGCTTTTTGCCCAGTGGTTCTCAACCTTTCTAATGCCGCGACCCCTTAATACAGTTCCTCATGTTGTGGTGACCCCCAACCATAAAATTATTTTCGTTGCTACTTCATAACTGTAATTTTGCAGTGGGAGGAGTAGTGCCACGTCATTGGTGTCAGTGGGAGGAATAGTGCCCCATCATTGATGTCAATGGGAGGAATAGTGCCCCATCGTTGGTGTCAGTGGGAGGAATAGCGCCCCATCGTTGGTATCAGTGGGGAGGAATAATGCCCCATCGTTGGTGTCAGTGGGGAGGAATAATGCCCCATCGTTGGTGTCAGTGGGGAGGAATAATGCCCCATCGTTGGTGTCAGTGGGAGGAATAGTGCCCCATCATTGGTGTCAGTGGGGGGAGGAATAGTGCCCCATCGTTGGTGTCAGTGGGGGGAGGAATAGTGCCCCATTGTTGGTGTCAGTGGGGGGAGGAATAGTGCCCCATCGTTGGTGTCAGTGGGGGGTCGCGACCCCCAGGTTGAGAACCGCTGTTTTTGCCAATTATTTCATGAAATGGCTTAGTTACAGCAACTGAAGTGTACAAACTTTAAAAACAAAAAAATTTATTCTTTTGGCGTTCCAAAATCTTACGGTCCTCAAGCTCACGAAGAGCCCAAAAAAGAGGAGGCCAATAGCGTGCTACTGCTTTAAATGGGATGT
This sequence comes from Staurois parvus, assembly GCF_062004578.1. NCBI lineage: Eukaryota > Metazoa > Chordata > Amphibia > Anura > Ranidae > Staurois > Staurois parvus. The sequence continues at coordinate 60,411 of NW_028318952.1, forward strand.
ATTTATTCCATATATTGCAGATATACAGAGAACAAAAATCACTGACAATGTGTAGGAATCCAGGATGGCCGCCGGGACCCACGTGGTGTCAGCGGCGTGCCGTCACGACATTGCAGCTTCCCCTTGACGCGTTTCATGCTATTGCCCATAATCATAGGGGGTGTGCCTTTGCCTTTTATGGACATTTTGACCTTTTTATATCAGCACTTTATTTAGCACCAGTGGTCACTTTACAGTGACAAAGATTTATGTCCTCAATCACTTTACGGTTGTTACAATACCACCTTGTTGCACATCACTAGTCTCTTTATATTGAACTGAATATTTATTTATTTGAAAGTTTCTGTGATTATTGTATTTGACACTTTTCATTGTGTAATATATATTTAGCGCTGCACCCATTTTTATATTGATGCTTTGGAAGGCTTTTTGGTACCTTTTTTGGTGTTTCAGCAGCTTAGCCGTTTTAGCGCTCACTTATCTCCTTGTGCTTTCTAAAACAAAAGGTGCTTCAACAAAGTGCTAATTTAAAGGCCTCATGCACACAGGGCGTTTTTCCTACCTATTTTAGGAGCATCCATATTTATGCAACCATGTTATTGGAATCCCCCCCTGATTATAATTGAATTTCACAGTCTACAGGTCACGTGGGGAAAAAAAAATCAGAGGTTATTTATCCTTGTATGTGGGGGTTTTTTTTTCTCAAACTATTTTTTTAATTTTTACGGAGATATGTAGCCTTTTTATTCGTCTGTGTGCGTCTGTCTGGCGCATGCACAGACACGCACACACACACCAAAAGTATTGGCCCCGCCCTCCAAATCATTGGATTCAGGTGCTCCAATCACCTCCATGGCCACAGATGTATAAATCGAGCCCCTAGGCATGCAGACTGCTTCTACAAACATTTCGTGAAAGAATGGGTCGCTCTCAGGAGCTCCATGAATTCAAGAGTGGTCCCGTGATAGGTTGCTATCCGTGACATTTCCTTGTTATTAAATATTCCACTGTCAACTATTAGTGGGATTATAGCAAAGTGGAAGCAACTGGGAACAGCAGAAACTTGGCCACCAAGTGGTAGGCCACATCACATGACAGAGCGGGGTCAGCGCATGCTGAAGCGCACAGTGCGCAGAAGTCACCAACTGTCTGCAGAGTCAATAGCTAAAGACCTCCAAACTTGGTGTGACCTTCAGATGAGCACAACAACAGTGCGTAGAGAGCTTCATGGAATGGGTTTCCATGGCCGAGCAGCTGCATCCAAGCCTTCCATCACCAAGTGCAATGCAAAGTGTCGGATGTCGTGGCGTAAAGCACGCCACCACTGGAGCAGAGGAGACGTGTTCTCTGGAGTGACCAATCACGCTTCTGTGTCTGGCAATCCGATGGACATGTCTGGGTTTGGCAGTTGCCAGGTGAACAGTACTTGCCTGACTGCATTGTGTAAAGTTTGGTGGAGGGGGGATTATGGTGTGGGGTTGCTTTTCAGGGGTTGGGCTTGGCCCCCTAGTTCCAGTGAAGGGAACTCCTTAAGACATCAGCATTCCAAGACATTTTGGACAACTTCATGCTCCCAACTTTGAGGGAACAGTTTGGGGATGGCCCCTTCCTGTTCCAACATGGCTGCACACCAATGCACAAAGCAAGGTCCATAAAGACATGGAGGAGCCAGTTTGGGGTGGAGGAACTTGACTGGCCTGCACAGAGTCCTGACCTCAACCCCATAGAACACCTTTGGGATGAATTAGAGTGGAGACTGCGAGCCAGGCCTCCTCCCCCGACATCAGTGCCTGACCTCACAAATGTGCTTCTGGAAGAATGGTCCAACCTTCCCATAGACACCCTCCTAAACCTTGTGGACGGCCTTCCCAGAAGAGTTGAAGCTGTTATAGCTGCAAAGGGCGGGGCCAACTCAATATTGAACCCTACGGACTAAGACTGGGGGGCCATTAAAGGTCATGTGCGTGTAAAGGCCGGCCGACCAATACTTGGGGCAATATAGTGTATAATGTATTATATTCCTTACATCCTCACTGCTAATGTTGCTGAGTTTGTTATGATGTACATTCATGTACTTTTGGAATGACTTGGTCAGAGTGGATGTAAGCAATTTTTGCATTTAGAGACCAGCCAATCAGAATGGTTCTTCTATTTCCAGTATCAAATGAACGGATTAACTGGACTGGTTTTCGTTAACCCTGAATTTTCTTTGATTCCAATTACACAAGGCCCTTTGTATCTAGTGTTGCCTTCTGAAGAGTTTTGTCACGTGTATCCACTTCATTTCTAGCTCAGCATGCAGCCTGTGGAGTTCTGTTCACAAACTCTGCTGTCTCCAGATTGGAACCCATCTGGATGAAAAGAAAATTAAAAAAAAAATACCCATCCTTCCCTATGGCTGTAGGGTCAATCCACCCATGCTTGATAAACTGTTTGGGTTGTTTGGGATTCTACAGAGATTGTAGCTGTGCGCATTAGGCACGGCACATACAATTTTTAAAACTCTTTATCAAAGATATTCTTATTTGCTTCTCTGTTATGTTAACTTTGAAAGCATTTTGCTATATCTGAGAGTGTAAAAAAAAAAAAACCTGTTTATCCTTCCAGAAATCCCGAGGGCCCCTAAGGCCTAATGCACACTGAGTGTTAAAAAATGCAACTTTTAGGGGCATTTAGCGACTTTTTTTTTTCTTTCTGCTTCTAAACTTCCCCCATGTTGGCCTATATGTCCATGCATACATAGGTGATTAGAGGCAGAAAAAAACCACTGCTAGGGCATCCAGGAGCAACTGCGTTTTGGCAAAACACTTGTGTATAAATGATTTTTAGGTGCGTTAAGTGCGAATTCATTTCAATGGCTGGAATAAATGATTATTCTGCCCAATTAAATGAACAGCCAGGCGCTTGGTGCACCGAGATGCGTTTTTAAAGCATTTTACTTTTTCCCTGCCAAAACGATGCTGACGGTAGGAAAGGCATGTAGGAGAGCTGGGCAAACTCCGTGTGCATGGGGCCTAACACAGGAAATGTTACTGGCAGGATCACCTGGTGATAATCCAGAAAGTAAAGAAAATGAATGTAGCCACCACCTGTAAGGGCTGGTAAGCTGCAATACATTATGTGAAATTCATGATTATATTGCAGAAACATTTTTTGGAGCGTAAAGCATGACCAGGGGCGGACTGACCATTTGAGAACTCGGGCACTGCCCGAGGGCCCAGGGTCAGTAGGGGGCCCCATGAGATGCCCCTGGTACCTTTCATAGGCTTTTTTGGGTGTGGTTTGAGTGTAGGCAAGGATACAGGGGCCCCATGATCTCCTATTGCCCGGGGCCCCATGAGTTGTCAGTCCGCCCTTGAGCACAAGTGTAATGTGGGATGGTTATCTCACTTTCTACTGTAATAGTCACACGCACACCCCCACGCACACCCCCACACCTACCTATGACCTTCCATTGCTGCAGGGGTTAACATCAGTGGCTGTGAAGAGTTCCTACAGCTCACCCTGTTCTTCTGTCCCCTCTGCAATCCTGATGAATGACAGGATCTCCGCTGGCCTGTTGCATTCTGGGAGAACACTAGGAGTTGCGTATGGCCAAGGGGATAGGTAGGGGAGGGCAAGCAGCTTGAGTCCACTCCTCCTGTCATTGCAGCCTTTGCTCCTACACTGCTGTGACATGTCAGTGACTTCTATGTCCATACTGAACGTTTCTGCTCTACATTTGTATGTCCCTCCCGTGTGACGGCCCCTGGAGGAGTGGAATGACTAGGCGTTCTTGTACACGTCTCATGTCATGCATCACCTTCTCTGCTCCAGTCCAGTGCTCTCTGCCAGTTAATACAGAAGACTTGTCCCGGCTGCTTTCATTAAATGTGGGTGACAGGTACCCTTGATCTCTGTTGTGTAGTATGAAATAGCCGGAGACAAATTCATCATTTTAATCTTTTGGCTCGTTTGCATTCAGAAGATGTTTTACTTGGTTGCATTCACAGGCTGTGCATAGGATGATGGCAGGCAATTTGCATTTTGAAAATGTAAAAGGTATTTGCATGTACAGCTGCAGCTGGCTCTTCAGTACAAATACCAGAGCTGCTTTGTTTTCCCACAGAAGGGCTCACCTTTTAGCAGGAAAGTATTACAGAAGGCCTGCAAAAACAATAGAGACTGGCCTGTTTCTGAAAATGCTAGTTGACCGGCTGTCTCTGATTTTAAAGGTTAGGTTCACCTATTAGAACCCGTTGCCCATATTTAGCATGTAACATGACAAGAGAATGGTTGCACACCACAGTGGGACACTTCCCAGTTGCAAATGATTTATTCTAAACCGTATCATGAAGACATGCTGGCCAAAGATACAGGAGATCTTTTCACACAGCAAAATGCTTACTCATAGCAACATGGTTGTGGAAAGCGTCTCGCTATGGTGTGCAGCCATCCTCTTCCTCTTCTCATTGTCTGCAGTAGCGAGCCAGGCAGGCACCTGCATGTGAGGACTGTGAAGGGTTATCTGTCACTTACCTGGAGTGGTGCTTTTCTCTGTTTGGGCTTTTGGGGTGTAATATGTTCCATTTCTGGCACCATCCCACCCCCTCCCCCATCCAATCCACCACCACTCCCCCATATAGAATGTGGGTTCAGAGATTTGCAGGGTCATGTAAGAAAAATATTACATGTTTTTTCTGCAAAAACACATGCATTCATTTTTTTTTTTTTTTTTTCCTGTAGGCCCTGTTCACACTTGTCATGCAATTTGACAGTTCATAATCGCATGACAAGTCGCACCCCATTTGTGCCTTAGGAACAGATTAGATCAGTGCGCATCCAACTTTGTTTTTTTTTTTTTTTTTGAAAGAAGTTTCCTGCACTACTTTTGGCGATTCATGTATGACTTGCATAGGCACCATGCATGAAGTCACACAGATGTCAGGCAAGCCGCACATGAAATTTTGCACTGACCAGCAGCTTTGAGACCCTGCTACTTCAAGTGAAGTAGTGCAATTTCAAAGCAGCATTCAGTGTAAACCAGGACTTAATCATGAAATTGGCCTTTAAATACTATTTGAGCCATAACAGGAGAAAGAAGCAATGGCAGCCTGTTTTTTTGGGGGTTTTGTTTTTTTTTTTTTTTTTTTTTTTTTAGGTACAGGTTTTCTAGCCTGTCTTATAGAAAAAGGCACACTGCATGACCAAAAATTTGTTGATGCCTGCTTGTCACACCGGTATGAGCATTTTAGACATCTTGTTCTGAAACCATTGGGTGTTAACACGGAGTTGCTCCCCATCCCATGCTCTTGTTGGGAAAGAAATAAAATATATATATGCGCACACACATGTGAAACTTGAAAAATTTGAATATCATGCAAAAGTTCATTTATTTCAGGAATGCAACTTAAAAGATGAAGCTAATATATGAGACTCATTACATGAAATGCAAGATAGTTCAAGCCGTGATTTGTCGTCATTGTGATGATTATGGCTTACAGCTCATGAAAACCCCAAATCCACAATCTCAGAAAATGAGAATATTCCATGCAATCAATAAAACAAGGATTGTACATAGAACAATATCGGACCTCTGAAAAGTAGAAGCATGCATATGTACCCAGTACTTGGTTTGGGCCCCTTTTGCAGCAATTACTGCCTCAATGCGGCGTGGCATGGAAGGTATCAGCCTGTGGCACTGCTGAGGTGCTATGCAATTCCATACCAGGTCTGCTTATTGTGGGACCCAAGATCCCCAAATAAAGAAACTTTACAATTCAAATGGGCCTTTTCCCATAGATTTCTGACTGTGGACCACTTTCCACTTCACTGTTAGAGGATTCTCAAAACAGTGATGGGGTCAGTAGGTGAGATGGGGTGGACCAGAGCTAGTGACCAAATAAGTTAGTTGGTGCTTGTACAGTAGAGTGCCACCCTATTTGGACATCCTTGGGAGGACAGCTAGGTCTGCAGTGCAAGACTCTTCTCAGGACACTGTTGCCCTGGATGCCTTTTTGTTTTTGGTCACATGACCACATGCCAAGGCACCAGTCAGAGGAGCTTGGTTGAAAGGGGTTGTATCGATAAAATAGCGATTTCTCCATACCTGCCTCATTTAGCTGCAGTCCTATGACCATTCCCACCACATTTGATCATGTGAATGCACATGAGCAGCAGTTTCTTCATCTTTTGAGTATATGGGTCTTGTGAAGGGCGTGGTTGGGGTAGGGTAATAGACCAGTGGTTAATTCTCTCACCATCCAGTTCTATACGTATCATATGAGATTCTGATTAGTTGGTTTTCTTTCTTTTGCCTCAATTTTCATAATGGCTTCATTGTTTTTTTAGAAATATTTGCTATATTTGTATGAAATTAATGTACATTTTGTTCTTTATCTCTTGTCTTTAACAGAGGCTAATAGACAAGTCCAGAGTAACCTGTGTAAAATGGGTCCCAGGCTCGGAAAGCCTATTTCTTGTAGCTCATTCCAGTGGAAACATGTACTTGTATAACGTGGAGCACACGTGTGGTACAACAGCACCCCATTACCAGCTACTGAAACAAGGAGAAAGCTTTGCTGTTCATACATGCAAGAGCAAATCCACAAGGAACCCTCTACTGAAATGGACTGTGGGAGAGGGAGCCCTCAACGAATTTGCATTTTCCCCAGATGGGAAGTTCTTAGCTTGCGTAAGTCAAGATGGTTTCCTCCGGGTGTTCAACTTTGATTCCGTAGAATTGCATGGTACTATGAAAAGCTACTTTGGTGGACTCCTTTGTGTTTGTTGGAGCCCTGATGGGAAGTACATTGTAACAGGTGGAGAGGATGACCTGGTCACCGTTTGGTCTTTTGTGGACTGTCGAGTAATAGCCAGAGGCCAGGGTCACAAGTCTTGGGTTAGTGTGGTGGCATTTGACCCCAATACCACTAGTGTAGAAGAGACTGATCCTATGGAGTTTAGTGGAAGTGATGAAGATTTCCAGGAACTGATCAGCTTTGGTAGAGACAGGGCCAATAGTACGCAATCAAGGTTGTCTAAACGGAACTCTACAGACAGTCGTCCAGTTAGCGTGACTTACAGATTTGGCTCAGTAGGCCAGGACACGCAGCTCTGTTTATGGGACCTTACGGAAGACATTCTTTTCCCCCATCAGCCTTTGTCAAGAACGAGGACACATACCAATGTTATGAATGCCACCAGTCCACCGGCAGGAAGTGGGGCCCCAAATCCAGGTAGTAATGGCAACAGCATCACCACGCCGGGCAACACCGTACCTCCCCCTCTTCCAAGGTCCAACAGCCTTCCCCACTCTGCTGTGTCCAACACTGGCAGCAAAAGCAGTGTGGACAGCGCCATCGCTTCTGGCGTCAGCAAGTTTGCAACCCTGTCCATCCACGACCGCAAGGACAGGCACCACGATAAAGACCACAAGAGGAACCACAGTATGGGACATATATCTAGCAAGAGTAGTGACAAACTCAACCTAGTTACAAAAAATAAAACGGACCCTGCTAAAACATTGGGGACCCCTCTTTGCCCCAGGATGGAAGACGTACCTTTGTTAGAGCCTCTTATCTGTAAAAAAATAGCACACGAAAGACTAACGGTGCTCATTTTTCTTGAAGACTGTATAGTCACTGCTTGTCAGGAAGGATTTATTTGCACATGGGCCAGGCCTGGTAAAGTGGTAAGTTTTAATCCTTAATGCTGCGCCAAGATTAGATTCTGGGCCTATGAGGAGAGTCTGTAGCTTTTGAAATCTTATGCTCATCAATCCGCTTGGTGCATGTTACAACTTTTTTTTTTTTATTATTATTATTTATAGTATTCTTTGCTGAAAGTGGCTTTTTTTTTTTTTTTTTTTTTTTTTTTTTTTTTTTTTAGAAAACAGTTGGTTTGGTCCTTAACTGAAAGTGTGGATTTTGCTTGTTTAGGGCATCTTTTTGCCTCCAGGTGATGATTGGATAGTCAGAGCAGGAGCCCAAATTTTGTAATGGGAAATATAGGTCTTGCTAGGAGGGATAAAGGAGGTTGGAAGGAAGACAATGATGTAGAAGGGGATGAAATAAAATGGAAGTTATACACCGGACTCTCATGTGAGTGCTAGACCAACTGTTTTCTACTGAAGGAAAGGGGTCTGAACTGCCATTTTTTGGCAGATAAGGTATACTGAAAGCATCACAACTTGCATCAAACTGATGAACAGAATATTTCAGAAGTGGCAGGTCTCTCTTTAAGGCTAATCTGTCGGCTACACTCAATAAAATCGGTCATTTTGTCGTTGGAGCTAGTATAATTCCAGTCTCTTCCCTAATAGCTAGCGTGATCACAACACTGTACTGGTTGCTTTTATTGCTTGTAGTTGACAGGACCACGAACATTCTTTAAAAAATGCTGACATTTCTTTCCATTTATGTAGAAGGCTATTTTTTTCAAGACATATTTTGGTTACTGCATGTCATACCGTTTTGAATCATTTGAAATTTTTCCACTGCAATCCGTATGTTGACAAATTCTACGTGTTATATCAAAACCTTTTGTGCCAACCAAAGAAAAAAAAAAAAAAAAAAGTTAACAGAGAGCCTGTACGTTGTAATACATGCAGAAAAGATTTCTTCTTTGTCCACGACACTGAGGTGGACCTCGATCATTCGAAGTTTTTTATTTTGTAAGCGTTAGCGAGCCCGGAACGTGACGGGGTATGGTGATTGTAGCCTGGCAAACCTTTCATTGGAGGCACTTGTTAATGTATCAATGAAGAAGTGTATATTGAGTCACTCTAGAAGCAAACTAAACTTGGACACAAGTTTATCCTATTAAGTTAATAAGATCTGTATTTCTGTAAATAAATCGGTTACCTTGATTTCTTTAGTATGCTCAATGTGTAACTCCTTTCTTGCCTATCACTTCCAATATTTCATTTTTATTTTTTTTTTCATTGAATTTATTAAAAACTGAATAAGTAGATAGCAACAATTTTTTTTATTTTTTTTTTTAAAAAAAGGGAACACGCAAAGTATGCTTGAAATGCAGGCAACAAAGTTTAAACTAAGGTTTGTCTATTTCCAAGGGTCTAGGGTAGGAGAAAGAACCAGGTACTCATTTCTGAAGGACATGTAAAGGATATAGGCCAAGAGGCTTCAGACACAAGCTGCCATTTTTTGGCTCCTGGTAGGTGTGGGGGCAGTGGTTTAATTCTCAACGATGGGCATCATATTGAGGTCCACTACCTTGGGATGAAGATGCAGCCCAGGAGTCAGAGAGTGGCTGCTTCTATCTGGGGCAACATGGGAGTCTCTTATTGTGACAGATTCTCTTTGGTATGTTAGGGACTGAACAAATTTTATGTTGTGTGGTTTTTTTGTTTTCTGGGCTGCCAAGGTATGCCTACACACTTGTTCTTTGAAGCTCAGACTGGATCACATTTGTTTTCTGTAGTGAGGCATGTCCATGAGACTTATCTGAAAGCTGTAGACAACTTATCACATTAAGCAAAACTGAAGTCAAATAAAAACCTCCTGCTCCCCTGCCCACCCCGCTCTGCTAAAGCCATAAAAGGTTCTAGATGCCCCAAAAAACTTAAAGGGAACTGAAGTCTGCAAGACTTTCCTCCCTCCAGCGATGCAGCATTTGTGTATCCCTCATCTGTGCTGGCTTCTTCATACTTTTTTCGGGGTTTGACACCTTCAGGTGTGTTTACTGGCCGGACTGGGATGGTGTAACTTTTACACATGTACAGGAGATGATCCTGGCAGCAAGGCACACCACAAATGTACACAAAGCTGCAGGTGGACAGCTTAGTGTACATTTAGAAGAGGCGTTAGGATGAAGAGGTGATTTTACTGCAGAAGAGGCGTTCTACATGGACCTTAAAAGATCTATTTTATAAGTGCTCAGAGAGGACACAGTCATGTAAATCCTGGTGTCTCTGGAGATCTAGGTTGTGTTCACAACACCAGCAAGTAAAGCAGCAGGCTTCTTTTTCACATTGTCAGATCTTCTAGGCACTGTTGAAAGGAGCTTGTTTACAGAGCTCAGTAGCTGCAGATACTCTTTACACACACTGATTTTCTAGGAGTTACTGCTTTCCTATTCAGAATTTCAACCATGAAAGACAGCAAGTTTGAAGGCAATTGGCTTATGTTTTTTGCTAGCAACCCATAGTGCTTTAGGAATCTCTTCACAGGCACTCCCTATAGTAAATGTTATTTCTTAGTGGTATAGTACAAGACACAGGATCTCTAGTCAGAACTGTGGGTTATAGGTAGCTACCCTCCTGTGATTGCACACTGGCAGGAAAAGCTGTAGGGACATCCCTTCTAACACCTCCTGTGCCCAGCTAATCTGAATTTCTTGGCAATGTTAGGTGATAGATTCACTCTATGCAGAGTGAACTTCCCCCATTTTTACTGGGAAACCTGGGGCGCGCTTTTGTCTGAAGCCATGTAAAGCTATATCTGGGTGCACAGGTTGATGGTGTGGACATTGGGGACCCTGGTGTCCTTTTTCCTCCACCTAATCCCAGGAAAGCTCAGATGTTCGGGTCCAGAGTGTGGTATCCAGGTGCTAAAAACTGGAGTTTTGAGCTCTGCCTTCTTCATGCTCTGAAATTTGGCATGCTCTCTGTAAAGACAGACAAATCTACATTAAATCAAAGACGAATTCTCCTGCGCTCTAGGACCCAGACAGGTGGCGAATAGATGGAACCAGGCCTGGAGAATTCGTCCACCAATGCATAAAGGGTGCGCTTCTCGTTTTCATTTCATTCTGCAGACAAATCTACATGCTGCTACTCTTTAGCTTCTTCAACAGGGGAGGTTGTTGCCCCTGTTCTGGACTAGACGCGGTTTCAAGTGTTTTACCTCAACCTGTTCATTGGCCCCGAGGAAGATTGAGGCATTCGCCCAGTTTGGAATCTCAAGCCCTTAAACGTGTTTCTTTAGATGCAGAAGTTCTGCATTGAACTTGCCAGGTCGGTCATTGCCTTCCTTCTACTGGGGGATCTGTTGGCCTCTGTGGACATTCGGGATGCTTACCTACACACACCTGTATTTCCACCTCATTTAATGCTATCTGTAGTTTGCACGGGCATGCAGCACTACTAGTTTGTGGCCCATCCACAGTGCCCCCAGTATTCGTCATGGTGATTGCTCTGCTCTGGTCCTTGTTTTGCTTTGAGCACAAGGTACCTACAGTGGACTACATTCTGATAAAGGATTAGTCTGCCAAAGCCCTGTCTGCCCATGATTCTGCTGCCCCAGGACAAACTCCTGTACCTTTTTGGTTCCTGAGCATCAAAGTTTTGTAACTGCAAGCAGGTTGGTTGTCCCTTTTAATGTTGGACCGATCAGCTGCTAGGTGACCCAACCACAGTTGAGTCCAATGTCATGCCAGTTGCCTACATCACCACCTGGGAGGCAACAGAAGTTGTGTCGTTCAAAGGGAAGAAGTTCTGATTCTATCTAGGGCAGAACTTACACGTTCCTGCCCTATCTGCCATTCACCTCCCAGGTGTAGAAAATTGGCAGGCAGATTTACTGAGTTGTCAGCGTCTGGGATCTGGGGGTCTCTTCACCCTGAGGTGTCCCAAACTTTTCCACAGGTGGGGATGGGAGGGGGCACTTGACATACTTTTTCTGGTGTCCAGGTTCAACAATAAACTCAACAGGTTTGTTGGCAGGTCCTGGCATATTCTGGTGACTGTGTGATCAGTTCGATCTAATCTGTGCCTTCCCTTGTCTACTGCTCTTTCCTCGAATGCTCTGCAGGATTGAGATGGAGGGTGTTCCAGTGATCCTCATTACTCTGAACTAGCCCAGGAGATCATGGTATTTGAGCATTCTCAGTTTAGAATACTAAGACAACGTGACCCCTCCCAGGTTGTCTGGATCTTTTGTCCCAAGGTTCAGTTCATCATCCTGCTTCTTGGTCACTGGCTTTAATGGCGTTGTTGTTGAGGCCTGGGTCCTGAGAGATAGGAGCTGATGGATTCTGTCATCCCTATGCCCTTGAAGGCTAGGAAGTCAACTTCTCACTAAAATTACCGCCACACCTGGATAGCCTACATTTTGTGGTGCAGAGCTAGGAAATTCTATCCTAGGTGGTAGTTGGTAGGATAAATCTTGTTGGGTTTTTTTTTTTCTTTCAGTCTGGTCTGGACCAGCATTTGGCCTTGAGCACCAGTAAGGGATGAGTCTTGGCACTGGCTGTTCTGTTCCAGAGACCGTTGGTATTTCATTCCCTAGTTGAGGCCTTTTGTGCTTATCATTCTCCCTCTACAATCCCTGTTGACAGGGTGGGACCTCTACTGCTTCTCATGGCCCTTCAGAGGCTGCCCTTTGAATTTGTTGGGGTTCTTCTTTTATCTAGTCTCCATGTTAAGGTGGCCTTTCTCATTGCTGTCTTTCAATTAGCAGCTTTATTCTGTAAAGAGCCTTTCCTAGTGTTATACCAGGTGGTTCTGAGGCCCAGGGCCTCTTTTCCCCTCCAGGGTGATTTTTCTCCTTCCGCCTTAGCCCGGACATTGTTCTTGCCCTATTTCCTGCTCTGAAACATCCCAAGGATTGTTCTCTGTACTGTCTGGATGTAGTACATGCTATTAGAGTTTCTCTCAGCCTCCTTTGGGCAATCTGATTCCTCCTCTGCCCTTCCCGAAGGTTTCCGTGGAGACTTCCCGCCTTCCCGAAGGTTTCCGTGGAGACTTCCCGCCTTCCCGAAGGTTTCCGTGGAGACTTCCCGCCTTCCCGAAGGTTTCCGTGGAGACTTCCCGCCTTCCCGAAAGGTTTCCGCGGAGACTTCCCGCCTTCCCGAAAGGTTTCCGCGGAGACTTCCCGCCCTCCCGAAAGGTTTCCGCGGAGACTTCCCGCCCTCCCGAAAGGTTTCCGCGGAGACTTCCCGCCCTCCCGAAAGGTTTCCGCGGAGACTTCCCGCCTTCCCGAAAGGTTTCCGCGGAGACTTCCCGCCTTCCCGAAGGTTTCCGCGGAGACTTCCCGCCTTCCCGAAAGGTTTCCGCGGAGACTTCCCGCCTTCCCGAAAGGTTTCCGCGGAGACTTCCCGCCTTCCCGAAAGGTTTCCGCGGAGACTTCCCGCCTTCCCGAAAGGTTTCCGCGGAGACTTCCCGCCTTCCCGAAAGGTTTCCGCGGAGACTTCCCGCCTTCCCGAAAGGTTTCCGCGGAGACTTCCCGCCTTCCCGAAAGGTTTCCGCGGAGACTTCCCGCCTTCCCGAAAGGTTTCCGCGGAGACTTCCTGCCTGTCACTGTACACATTGCTAGGTGGATTTGACAGTTCATCATTCAAGCCTATGGGTTATAAGAAAAGTTCCATCTTTTGCCTGTTACGATGCAGCATTAGGTATCTATTTTTCAGATTTGCAAGACCACCTGGTCTTCTCTTTACACATTTAAGATTTACCAGGTGGATCTTTAGGCCTTCTCAAATGCTATCTTGTGGTGTAAGTTTCTTCAAGCTGTTCTATAAACTCCGGTGAGTCCCTCCTTGCCTTATGAGGGCCTGTTAGCGGCTGTGGCTGCGTTGCCCACCCCTTAGTTGGACTTCTTTTGGGGTGTTCCATGGTTATGATTAGAGATCCTGTGTTCTGTATTCTGTCTTTAAAATTCCTTTTTTTTTTTTTTTTTTTTTTTTTTTTTTAAACTTTTAGAATTATTTCTAAACTTTTTTTTTTTTTTTTTTTTTCCCTTTTTTATAAAAAAGTTTTTTTGAATAAAAAAGGCGATTAAAAAAAGGTAAAAATCAAGACTGTAAAATGCTTAGTGGCCTCACTCAAGCTTTCAAGGTCCGATGCATTGGCCTCTGCTGCTAATAAGGGTGCAGGCTGGGGAAATGTTCCTCCAGACCCAAAGCATGCTGTAGACGTAGGAAGAGAGCGAGGCCTCCGCACTCCTCACCCAGCCCAAGTGGTTAGCCGGTAAAATCAGCCTCAGCTGGCATCATACATGCCATGGCATGGCTTGAATGAAGTGAGCTGAGGCTGCTTTTACTTGCTAACCGCTTGGGCTGGCGAGGTGTGCGGCAGCTTAGGCGATCTTTACTACCTCTACAGTAAACCAGTATAATTTCATATGAACAAATGCAGAAAATGCCACCCATGGCTGTCGGTCATGTGAAATGCCTCTACATCAAGTTTCAAAATCTTTGCTAAAGGGGGGGGAGAGATCAGCAGTGATTGTGTAACTAAACACCACATGACCCCAAAGAAGAAGTTTCTCAACTGACTTTAGTTGTTATTGTGAGGGGTAGGCACAGAAGCAAGGAGTCCTTGGTTGTAGTCACATGTTAACATTCAAACACATTTACTGGTGAGAAGTATCCATGAATATCGATTAACACTTTTGTGTTTTCTTCCAATGAGAAATCTATTGTGTTCTCTTGAGGCTATGATGCTGCCTTGTCCTTAGGAGCAGCGATCACAGTGCTGCAGCAGTCCTGGTATTTCAAGAAAAGCTGATGAGGCTCAAAATCAGGATTTATTTTCTGAACTTCCATATTGCGGGGCAAGAATACGATTTAGACTTGGTAACCTACCAGGTCTGGAGCCTTCATGAATGTGAGTTATGGCAAACTAGGCAAGCCTAGACTGAGCTGGCCGTTTTTAGTGGTCTAACACAAAACCTCTCTCACAAACATCTGATTTTTTTATTTTTTTTCGATCTGCAACCTATCAATATCAAAAAAATACCTTGGAAAATTCCCTGTATTTCAATTTCTGTAGTCCCAAGCTTCAAATATTTGGCTGTCAGATCACCAGTTCGTTTAGCTGCAGCGATGTGGGTGATAAAGCATAGCCAGCTGGCAAGTCCAATCTGTGGTCTGTCCATCCGTACAGCTTCTTGCTTTCATATCTCAGGTGATTGGAGAAAATAAAGTGTAAGGGAGGTTTTACTTTCTTTGGGCATGGCACTTCTCAAGAACCTTTTTTTATCGGAGGGTTTTTTTTTTTTTTGGGGGGGGGGGGTTTACGTGGTACCAGTTTGACAAACACTTCTACATCGTGGTGCATAACTTCTGTTTTTAGGTTCAAAGCTAGGTTTGTTACTAATCACTAAGACACTTAAACATTCCCATCTCAGTTTTCTTGACTTTGTGACTTTTTTCAATTAGAATATGTTCACTGACTACTAAGCCATTGGGTGTGTTTGTAGACTTTCCGAATGGGATATCTTTCCTTTTACCATTTGTTCCACATAAAAGTGTAAAACAACTAGACTACGCTTTAGAAACGCCATTCATGTCTCTGTCCTCTGAGCTTAGTCTGCTGTGTTGACCACAAGCGCAGGTAAAGTAGGGACAGTTTATTCAGCAAGGTTGTACCCACTAACTTGTTTTTAGCAGTAGTTCCTGGAGGAAAGCCAGATGCACATGGGGAGGACACTGAAATGCCATCTAGATCAGGGTTCCTCCAGAGGTTGCTAGGAGCTCCTTGAGCAATTTCTGCTTCTCAGATAAGTTCCCTTTTGATCTTTTTCGCTATCGGGGATGAATTCTTCCCACTGACCACAAGTGTGAGGAGCATTCTTCCCACTGACCACAAGTGTGAGGAGCATTCTTCCCACTGACCACAAGTGTGAGGAGCATTCTTCCCACTGACCACAAGTGTGAAGAGCATTCTTCCCACTGACCACAAGTGTGAGGAGCATTCTTCCCACTGACCACAAGTGTGAGGAGCATTCTTCCCACTGACCACAAGTGTGAGGAGCATTCTTCCCACTGACCACAAGCGTGAGGAGCATTCTTCCCACTGACCACAAGCGTGAGGAGCATTCTTCCCACTGACCACAAGCGTGAGGAGCATTCTTCCCACTGACCACAAGCGTGAGGAGCATTCTTCCCACTGACCACAAGCGTGAGGAGCATTCTTCCCACTGACCACAAGCGTGAGGAGCATTCTTCCCACTGACCACAAGCGTGAGGAGCATTCTTCCCACTGACCACAAGCGTGAGGAGCATTCTTCCCACTGACCACAAGCGTGAGGAGCATTCTTCCCACTGACCACAAGCGTGAGGAGCATTCTTCCCACTGACCACAAGCGTGAGGAGCATTCTTCCCACTGACCACAAGCGTGAGGAGCATTCTTCCCACTGACCACAAGCGTGAGGAGCATTCTTCCCACTGACCACAAGCGTGAGGAGCATTCTTCCCACTGACCACAAGCGTGAGGAGCATTCTTCCCACTGACCACAAGCGTGAGGAGCATTCTTCCCACTGACCACAAGCGTGAGGAGCATTCTTCCCACTGACCACAAGCGTGAGGAGCATTCTTCCCACTGACCACAAGCGTGAGGAGCATTCTTCCCACTGACCACAAGCGTGAGGAGCATTCTTCCCACTGACCACAAGCGTGAGGAGCATTCTTCCCACTGACCACAAGCGTGAGGAGCATTCTTCCCACTGACCACAAGCGTGAGGAGCATTCTTCCCACTGACCACAAGCGTGAGGAGCATTCTTCCCACTGACCACAAGCGTGAGGAGCATTCTTCCCACTGACCACAAGCGTGAGGAGCATTCTTCCCACTGTCCACAAGCGTGAGGAGCATTCTTCCCACTGTCCACAAGCGTGAGGAGCATTCTTCCCACTGTCCACAAGCGTGAGGAGCATTCTTCCCACTGTCCACAAGCGTGAGGAGCATTCTTCCCACTGTCCACAAGCGTGAGGAGCATTCTTCCCACTGTCCACAAGCGTGAGGAGCATTCTTCCCACTGTCCACACGCGTGAGGAGCATTCTTCCCACTGTCCACACGCGTGAGGAGCATTCTTCCCACTGACCACACGCGTGAGGAGCATTCTTCCCACTGACCACACGCGTGAGGAGCATTCTTCCCACTGACCACACGCGTGAGGAGCATTCTTCCCACTGACCACACGCGTGAGGAGCATTCTTCCCACTGACCACACGCGTGAGGAGCATTCTTCCCACTGTCCATCACACTAATGTACCCTGAGTTGTAGATGGTCCTTTTTAGAAAGGGTTCCCTGAACCTGGAAAGTTTATTTCAAGGATTCTTCTGTTTTTAAAAAGGTTGAGAACGCCTGGTCTAGATGATGTCCTTGGTGGAACGCCAACCCAGGACTGCTGCAGAGACAGATAAACCACTTTGTGCTCCAGACGTACCATGTTAGATTGGTTACGATGGGTGACGGCACACTGCACTGGCTTATGGAATAAGCAAGGTTGTCGAACATTGTGTACTGGTGTGTGGAATTTAGAACACTTTAAATTAGTTGTTTTTTTGTTTTTCTGTTTTTTATGATCTGATGCTCAGTTGGCATTTTACTAAATGTACGTGTGACTTAAAAAAAAAAACAAAAAAAAAACCCCCTAAAATTTCAAATGTTTCTCAGCCATGAGTATGCAGTACCAAAATTGGCAGCTGTTTTAGGGTGCAGGGAATGAAACATGGAACAGGTAAGTGTCTTGCTTAAACATTACAAGGAGCTTCAGATTCAGCCGAAAGTGCGGTATACATTTGCATGAACATGCTGTAAATATGTAGGAAGCATTGTAGTAAATTATTTTGTACCTGCTGAGTTCTGCCTAAAGCCTTATGGGAGGTCAGAGTTCCCTCAGGCAATTCGGAATGCCAGAATTTTGAGTTTTGCTTCACTTATATCAAATGAAGGAAAGGAGGTATCAGAGTCCTGGCGTCTATGGGGTGTACCTTGGTACTGTGGATTGTGTGTTTTCTGTATGCACAGCACCTTCTAGTGGCAAATGCTGGGAGATAATTTACCAGGAAATGAGGGGACCTTGGCTTCATCCCTTTTTTCTCACACACACATATTGTCATTTCTATAGATTTAGTGGAATTGTGTTTTAACCGCTCTCCTACCAGGGCGATTTTTCGAGCATGTTAAATGTTGTTGGTGGTTTTTTTTGTTTTTTTTTTGCTAAAAACTACTCAAACCCCCAGACAATTATGTGTTCTGAAAGCAGAGATCAGTATAATAAAATGGTGTACATACTGAAGAAGAGTGTTATGGGTGAAGACCTCAGAAGGTGGTGGTAGTCACACTGGGATATGTAATATGTAGACCCAATGATATAATGAAACTCAAACCGTAAAGTATAAAGAACGATTTCTTGAAACTTGATAATATGATATATTGTCCAGTAATAGACTGTCCAGCAATACAACTTCCAGCAATGAACGGTCCAACAATGAGAAGTTCTATATAGCATAGGGAAGGGGTGGACTGACCATTCCAGCACTGCCCGAGGGCCCAGGGTCAGTAGGGGGCCCCATGAAAGGCCCCTGGTTTATAGGCTTTTTTGAGTGTGGGCAAGGAAACAGGAGCCCCATGATCCCCTATTGCCCAGGGGCCCCATGAGTTGTCAGTCCGCCCCTGCCATAGGGTATTAGCAGATGAAGACTATGAGCTGGGCTCTTCATCTAAAAGTATATTCTATGCCTTGGTGTGTCTGGATTTCTGTTGTACAGAATGGCTGTTCCCACCCAGCTCTATTCCATTGAGGGTTCAAGACGCTTGCTCTGGTTCTACCAAGGCTACTTCTGGTGTATCCATCTCACTGGGGTTTGAGGCGGTCTTCCTGGTCCATCTGTGGTCACTTGCGGTGAGTGGCCCTCACGGCTTATCGCTGTCAGCCCTGGAGGCTGGCATAATACACACATTATCCAGGGTTATCAGCCCACCCTGAAAGAGGCCGAGACCAACAAGGAGTGGTTTACTACACTGCCACCCACTTTCCCAGTCACAGCTCCATTGGATCGGTATGTCCGTGTACCCTTGCCACCAACACAGCTCCTAGTCTTCATCTGCTTATAACCTATGCCAGCCTTTCTTAACCAGGGTGCCTTGAGGTTTCTTCAGGGGTGCCTTGGCAAAATGTATAAAAAAAATTGCCCACAATATGTTTACAAGCCAGCGGGTGGAAAAAGCCTGCCTTTTAGGTACACAGTGACAGGTTTTCATTGTGCACCAGTCTGAACTTCTAGCCGCCAGTGTCCTGACAACCAGTGACATCGTCAGTTGATAGGGAGGATGTCAGCTACCTGCACTGCATCCTAGTATTACCCTTCCCTGCCCCTCTCCATTAGTGCTGGGGTCACATTAGCTCAGTGATGGAGAAAAACTGAGGAAGAGGAGAAACACTGGAATACTAGTCAGTACCAGCGTGCAAAAGTGTGTTTGCTTTGGGAGAATAAATCACCTCTAATGTTGGGTGTCCTACATGTGGGGATGTTGCTGCCTTATATAAACCTATTAGAATATTTTTCACGTTTTAGAATGGAGTCTCTCAAGGCTGTCCATAATTTTTGAAGGGTGCCTTGACTGAAAAAAGGTTGAGAAACCCTGACCTATGCTATATATAACTCATTGAGGAAAGAAAAAACAGAGGGCGCACAGGCCTAGTGCATTACCATAAAAAATGTTTAATAAAAAATAAAGTATGTGTTGTACTCACAAATGACAATATAGTCGACAACAGAGCCTCTTGGCTCTGAGGAAGAGGCAAGTCCTCGAAACGCGTCAGCCTTTTGGATGTCTATACTCCCTATTGTGGACTGTTACTCAGCGCGGTGTTGACCCAGCTGTTCTTTGTGATGTGCCTTAACTATGTTGTTGTTTGTGAGTACAACACCTACTTTATTTCTTATTAAACATTTATTATGGTAATGCACTAGGCCTGTGCGCCCTCTGTTTTGTCTTTCCTCATTCAATATATTTGGATTCCCCCGGTCCATTTGAGGGCAGCAGGGTGTGCATATTCCAGGACATTCTTAATGTGGTTGTAGCCTGCATAGAGTCCATCCCCAAGCACAGGAGCATTTGTGTTTTTGCATATATAACTCATTGCTGGACATTGTATTGCTGGTCAGTCTATTACTGGACAATATATCATATGTTCTTATCAAGTTTCATTAAATTAAATCATTCTTTATACTTTTACAGTTTGCTTCATTATATCATTGGGTCTACATATTACATATCCCAGTGTGACTACTACTTTTTGTGGTTTTCACCCATAGCGCACTTCTTCAGTATGTATGACATCACACATTGCTCCTAGGTGTTCCTAGAGCTTGTGGTATTGATCCAAATACTGTTCAGCTACTATATTTATAAATTTAGACACCACCGCCCATGCGTTAGTTCTTTTGTATAGTAAAATTGAGGCAGTTGCAAATTTTTTTTTTTTTTATGTCCCAAGATATGTGCAGCTATTTATTGAACACATTTTCAGGGAAAAAAAGTTAAAATGAATGTTGGCACAAACCCAGTAAAATACCAAAAGAAATAAAAAGTCAGCATTTAGTGGAAAAGAAGGTGGCAGATAGCAAAAAGTTCAACATGCAAAACCCTCCTAGGTAAGTATTTGTACAATGCAGCCCCTGAAATTCTATATAAAATGTCAAAGTGAATACATACATACATACATACATACATACATACATACATACATACATACAGGGGTATATTTACTAAAACGGGAGATTGCAAAATCTGGTGGAGCTCTGCATAGAAACCAATCTACTTCCGTGTTTTGTTTTGTTTTGTTTGTGTGTTTGCTTGTTTGTGTGTTTGCTTGTTTGTGTAGTTTGTTTTTTGTGTAGTTTGTTTTTTGTGTGTTTTTTGTAGTTTTGTTTGTCTTTTTGTAGTTTGTTTTTTGTGTTTTTTTTTTTTTTTTTTGTGGTTTTGTTTTTTGGTAAAGCTTAACTGAACAAGCTGAAGTTAGAAGCTGATTGGCTCCCATGTACAGCTGCACCAACTTTTGCACTCTCCAGTTTTAGTAAACCAACCCCATCTTGACCATTCATAAAATGTCAAAGATTTGAAGTTGTATGAATTGTCTCTGTATATATTCACTTTTGCACATTTTTTGTATAATTTATTTTAGGTGCTACACTTTACACATACAACAAATCCCCAATGTCTTGGTAAAATATAAACAATGAGGTACATGGATACCAAACCTGTTGAGCATTAAAATTGTGCACTCGTGAAAAACGATGGTACCCCCAATTGTCCACAGATGAACCTTTACAGGTTATCCATTTCGGCTGCATGCACAATGACGATTTAGGTGGGTGCGAATTTCAGCGGCAGGAATCTTCTGCTACTTGTTCTTGCTGTGAGTGGCTAGGTCCTGTTCACTATAATGACAAGTTGCTGCTGGTGTCTGCAGATGTTTGCAGCGCCGCACACAGCCAGCAATTACCTGCGATTGTTGCTAATGGCCGCACTTTGATCACTGTAGGTAATTTCTGGTTGTGTGGATAGCCTCTAATAGCTGCAGCCAACGGCAACCTGTCAATTATAGTGAATGGGGCCAGTGGCCCAACAAGGATGAGAAGATTCCTGCCGCTGGTATGCGCATTGGCCTAAATTGCCATGTGAATGTACACTTGGGATTAACAGGAAGTATCTTCACAGCCCTGTAAAAGTGATCATTTGTACCTGAAATTTTTTTGCCAGTGGTTTAAAAAAAAAAAAAAAAGAAGAAATTAATGGGATAGTTCATCTTCCCCAAAGAACTGCCAGTGTAGGTAAGGGGTATCTGTGGGTACAAACTGTGTGTCTCTGACTAAAGGTGAATAATATCCTTGCTATAGGTGTAGGCCATATATGTACCTTATGAAGCCTGGCTGGAATACTCCCCGGACATTGCTAAGTGAGACCTAGTCCATACTGCTCACCCCCACCACCACAGAAGTCAGCTCTTTCTCTGATTCAGGCCCTCACATGTTGTTTTTCTCCCCTGATGTAGTAGCTCTCAGCTCAGCGTCTGAGAGCTCACTCCTGTGATGGTGGAGGTGAGAAGTAATGACTAGGCCTCACTTATGCAGACCATAGATGGGTCGAAAATCTGCTGATTTTTTTTTTTTTATTTTCCGAAAAAAAATCGTCCGATTTTCGCACCAGTTAGTGGGTTAACTGGTTGGCTGTTTTTCAGGGTTTGCCACATTTTTTTATCGGTAAAGTTGGGGAAAAAAAATCATCCGATTTTCCCGGCAATGATTGGCAAATCGGCTGATTGTTTTACTGATAAAAAAATCTGTGTATGAGCCGTGACCTGCAAGAAGAAGAAAAAAAAGAATTCCAGTCCGCTATTATATGTTATAGGAAAAGTATGGTGGTTGCAACAATGTATCTATTTATATCCAAATAAAAACATCTGTATCCCAAATAGATACAATGTTGCAACCGCCATACTTTTCCTATAAAATATAATAGCTGAGCTCTCTGCAGGGACAGAAGTAATTAAATGCCGGCCGTAGACGGTACGAACCCTGCCTTCACTGTATCCGCTCTCCCCGGACCCCGCCTTCACTGTATCCGCTCTCCCCGGACCCCGCCTTCACTGTATCCGCTCTCCCCGGACCCCGCCTTCACTGTATCCGCTCTCCCCGGACCCCGCCTTCACTGTATCCGCTCTCCCCGGACCCCGCCTTCACTGTATCCGCTCTCCCCGGACCCCGCCTTCACTGTATCCGCTCTCCCCGGACCCCGCCTTCACTGTATCCGCTCTCCCCGGACCCCGCCTTCACTGTATCCGCTCTCCCCGGACCCCGCCTTCACTGTATCCGCTCTCCCCGGACCCCGCCTTCACTGTATCCGCTCTCCCCGGACCCCGCCTTCACTGTATCCGCTCTCCCCGGACCCCGCCTTCACTGTATCCGCTCTCCCCGGACCCCGCCTTCACTGTATCCGCTCTCCCCGGACCCCGCCTTCACTGTATCCGCTCTCCCCGGACCCCGCCTTCACTGTATCCGCTCTCCCCGGACCCCGCCTTCACTGTATCCGCTCTCCCCGGACCCCGCCTTCACTGTACCCGCTCTCCCCGGACCCTGCACTCACTATATCTGGTCTCCAACAGTACACACAACATGGAAGTGCAATTATTTTAGTAAATATAAACGGCTGAATACCTTTTCTCATCAGCAGTATATAGCAGTCTTGTGACTTCCATTAGTGGATTAACCCCTTAGGTGCCACAGTGAGTATAACAAGCATGCTTTACTGCATATACAGACTGATTGTACTGTTGGGGGTTTAGTAACACTTTAACAGAGAAAAGGGCAGGTGGATTCCAAGAAGTAAATGCTGAATTTCCTGCTTTTACTCAAGATGGCTGCAGCTAGAAAGGCCAGGGATGTGATTTCTCAGCAAAATAAAGCATGGAGACATGGATGTAGGTGTTTCATTTGTTTAAATACAAATTAACTAAATAGTGTTTTCAGTTCTTGCTGTTCACGTACAGTTGAGGTCAGCTGTAACTGCTTCCCTGCCACTTTATAGCAGATTTACTGCTACAGGACGGCAGGGATGCGCAAAATCGTGTGTGTATATATACATTATTTTACATTTCCACCATTCACGGCCGCGGCTGTCAATTACAAAGCGAAGTCCCAGCTGGTGATTGCCCGCCGGCACCCAGTGATTACCGATGATCTCTGAAGGGGAGGAGGGCTGCTTTATTTATGAACACTCCTCCCTGTCAGTTCGGGCACACTGCTCTGGATGGCTGTGCAGTGTGCTTAAAGTGAAGCACCAACACACTACCCACTAGTAAAACACTCCCTGCACATGGTTAACCCTTTGATCGATGTTAACCGCAGTCATGCTATAAGTCGCTGATCGCCACCATTATTAGTATAAAAAAAAATCCCAGTATCTATATCGCCATTTGTAGACGCTGTAACGTTCACGTAAACCAATTTACACGTATTGGGATTTTTTCTTTTTTTTTTTTTTAGCAAAGACATGGAGCAGAATACATTTTGGCATAAATTTTATAGTGAAATTTGATGTTTTTAAAAAAATTTTACTGGACATGTTTAATAGCAAAAATATTTTTTTTCTCAATATTGTCGCTTTTTTTTTTAGCGCAAAAAATAAAAAATGTACAGGCGATCAATTACCACCGAAAGCTCAATTCGTGGGGGAAAAAGGAAGTAAATGTAATTTGGGTGCAGCGTTGCATGACCACGCAATTGTCAGCGCCGTAACGCAAAAAAATGGCCTGGTCAGGAAGGGGGGGGTAAATCCTCAGGAGGGCGAGGGGTTAAGCTCTGACTCTTTGCGCTGAAACAAGGGTTTGTGGAGTCACCAGGGATCTGAGGGGTGCTGTCTGATTTCATGTTCATTCCATGAGACCGCTGCTTAGCACCTGTCAGAGCTTGAAGTGACCCTCAACCCTGACTATTGAGAGACAAAAAACGATTATGATTGAAGACCTATATTATTTATATAACGAACCTGTCATACTTTCCTGCTCTGTGTAATGGTTTTGCACAGAGCAGTCCCGATTCTCCTCTTCTCGGGTCTTCTGGCGGCGCTCCTGGCTCCTCCCTTCCTAGAGCCCCTCATAGCAAGCAGCTTGCTGTAGGAGTACCTGTGCCACTGCTCCGTGTGTCTATTGACACAGAGATATGGGTTGACCCCACCCCCTCTCTCTGCTAATTGGCTCGCTGGTTGTTTGGCAGGAGCCAGTGTCTCCCAGTAGGTAGAGACCCCGGAGAGCCGCTGCTCTCATGCTCACATCATTAGATCACGATGGGGCTCAGGTAAGTATTAGGGGTGCTGCTGCTCACAGAAGGTTTTTTAGCCTTCATGTATAGCAAGGGCGTCAAACTGGTGGCCCTCCAGCTGTTGAGAAACTAGAAGTCCCATCATGCCTCTGCCTTTGGGAGTCATGCTTGTAACTGTCAATCTTGCAATGCCTCATGTGACTTGTAGTTTGGCAACAGCTGGAGGGCCGCCAGTTTGACACCCGTGATGTATAGATTGAATGAAGGTTAAAAAAAAAAAAAAAAAAAAAACTTTGAGCCTTTCTAACCACTTGATGAAATATCAAAAGTCGTTTAAAATGGTTAAATCTGGTGATCCTGCAGTGGAGGTCCTTGTTTAGGCACTTCTTGTTTATAGGGTGACAACAATCTGTTTCTGTCTCCCAATATGCTTTTGTGTTATTCTCTCACATGCACCCCAGGGAGAGATCAAAAGTGGCTGTGCACATTCTGCAGGAATGGTCCATCATGGTCACAACCAGAATGCTAGTCCAGAACAATGGTGTGTCTGTGTGTGTGGACATGAAGTAGATGAAAGAGGCTGCAGGAGATCAGCAGCACGGAGATCCAAAAAACAGTATATTATGAAAAAAGATAAAGGCGTATTTGCTTGCTAAAGCATTGTGTATAAAAACCTTATTTATAGTTTAGATCTACTTGAAGCTAAATAATGGCAATCGCTTATCGGTCAGCCTGCAACATTTCATGTAGAATCCCAGTAGTGGCAAGACATTCCTGGCGATTAAAGCTGAACTTTGGGATAAATAGATGTTCTGTTGTTGGTTTTTTTTTTTCTAGATCTGCGCAGTGATCCAGTGTGAGACTTTCCGTCTGCAGGAACTTCCTGTAATAAAGACCGCTCACTGCTGCTCTTTATCCTTGTGCAGGGTGGCTGGTCTCATCCCCGCCCCTCTGCAGGCAGTCTGTAGTGGGTGGGACCTGCTGGGCCCCTCCCAAACCTTTGCTGTCTGCACAGACTTTGTACAGCAGAGTAGTGATGTCACTGCTCCTTTTACAAGGTGATATCGTGGTCTGCAAGGGCATTTGGTGCACGTAAAGTAGATTTATATTATTTGTGGCTATTGAGGTATATATCTAATTTATTTTTTTTTTTTTTGGGGGGGGGGGGGGCTGTGTTCTTGTTTCTTGATGTAGTTCAGAATCATCGTTTGATAAGTGGCTATGATATTCCCTTTTCTCTGCAGTGTCAGGCTTGTTTCTTCATTTTGCAGCATTTTACAATTTATTGTCCCCTCGGCACTGCCCCCCCCAGTAAAGGACTGGCATGGAATAGTAGGCCGGTTGTGTTTGAAGATTAGATGGCTTTCAGCAGGAAGGCTTCCTCCTTGGCAGGAACAGTGTTGACATCACCGGTTTAATGTACTGACGGATGCTGGACTTGGCTCACCCTTTTGAAAAGAAAAAAAAAAAACTTCCTTCTGATTGATGCGCGCTTTCCTGGGAAACCGTCCGAGGCTTCAGCGCTGGTCACAGCGGATATGGCAGACTCCATCATCGTGTCGCAGCAGGAATTGAGGGGGGGTTCAATTAGTGTTTTATTCAGTATCATGCAAGTCTATCTTCTCTTTAGCTACATGAACGTTGTTTTCTGCTTTCCCTTTGCATTTTAACATTGCTGCATGAAGATTCCATCCACCTGGATTCAGAATCTGATGACATTATTATCCTGCCACCCCCAGAGCCAGGGGCGGACTGACCATTTGAAAACTCGGGCACTGCCCGAGGGCCCGGGGTCAGTAGGGGGCCCCATGAGATGCCCCTGGTAACTTTTTCATAGACTTTTCTGAGTTTGAGCAAGGACACAGGGGCCCCATGATCCCCTATTGCCCGGGGGCCCCATGAGTTGTCAGTCCGCCCCTGCCCAGAGCTGAATGACTGGACAGTCGCCTCATTTTTCTCTTTTTATTTTTCCTTGTCTGCACATGTGCATGAAGCACACCTGATCCTGATTGGCTTCCAGTCTTGAGGAGGTTTGTAGCTTAAACCAGTTGTTCTGTATGGTGCCTGTTTGTACGATCAGGTGTGACCAGGCACCATAGAGAACAGGTGATATATATATTTTTTTTTTTTAATTTGAACGTTTTTGCAGCTTCAAGCTACAAATCTCTCAAGTGTGAATGCAGCCCAGGAGCTCTCTCACATGTGAGGTTGCAGGGAGGTAAAACCCTGTGGTTGAGCCACACCTTTAGTGCCCCCCCGACCGCTACCCCTTTAGCTGCAGAGGCTGGGGATGTTCACATGCCGTGGCAGGAATTATACCCCTTGTTGTTCCTAGCCAGCGTAGAACCCGCTGGAAGCAACGCATACAAGTGAAAAGGGTGACTATGCAAGCAACTGCGTGCTAATGTGGGAGTCAATGGGTTAAAATGGGTGGGGAGGAGGCACTGCTGCGCCTCCTTGCCACCTGTCAAATGCTCTCTGAAGAGTGATCCAAATGCACAACACTCTTCAGAGAGTAGCGCAAGTGTGAGCAAGCCCTGCAGTACAGGGGATAAAAAAAAAAAACCCTTTTTTTCGGTGCACCGAAATGAAAATTCTGAATGCATGTGCCCGAAAACTGAACCGAAACCAAAATGTCTGCGTATGTGGGGGTGGGGAGGCTCCAATTTCTTTTTTTTTTTTCTACTTTCATGTATATTTTTATTTATTTTAACTTGTGATTTTATTGATAGCACATAGGGGACCAATAGTCCCCTATGTGATAGCATGTGAGTGACAGGTCCTCTTCGTAGGGAGGGGGGTGGGAGTCAGTGTGCGCAAGGAGGGGAGCAGTGTATACAGAGAGGCGCCCTCATTGGCTGTCACTATAGGGTTTATTTACTAAAGCTGGAGAGTGCAAAATCAGGCTCACTTCTGCATAAAAACCAATCAGCTTCCAGGTTTTATAGTCAAAGCTTAATTGAACAAGTTGAGGTTAGAAGCTGATTGGCTCCCATGCACAGCTGCACCGGATTCTGAGTGCTCCAGTTTTAGTAAATCTACCCCTATATGTCGGTGCCGGTTTTTAAATGCAATTGCCGACTTTTTTCTTTCCTCGGAGCTAAATTAAACTTTGTTTCTTTTATCTCGGGGAAAGGAAACTTTTGTTTCTGGGGAAACCAATGAAAATGAAACTTTGTTTCTGGGGAAATTAATGAAAGGGAAACTTTCTTTTAGCTGGGGGGAAAGTGACAGCTAATTCTGTGAGCTATAGTGAAGAAAAAAAAAACAAGCAATTACATTCAAAAACCGGCACTGACCTATAGTAACAGCCAGTCACTGTATACACTGCTCTGCTCCTGCCTTTCTCAGTGCCCCCCCATCTGCAGTACACACACAGTCTCCTGCATTGGCACCTATATCAGCTAAATTTTTCATATCGGCAAAATGCCGATAGGGCTTTTTTTGGCCAGTATGTTTCGGTGGCAGAAGTTTCGGTGCATCCCTAGGAAGTACCCGTTCACATATATGTGGATTGGATGCGGTTTGAACCACATCCAAGCCGCATGACAAGTGAAAAACCATTGCTTCCTCTGGTGCCTGTTCACACATGTCCGGTGCATTGGCGGTGCCCATTCAGTGCAGTTTTAAGAGTCTTGCCAGGTTTCTTTTTGCCATCCGTGTCTTGTAGGTGAGTTTTCTCATCACTTCCTGTCCCAAAGCCAAAACAGGAAGTGAGGGAATCCACCGGTGTCACCAGAACCTCCCAATTGGAAGATTTCCGCTTTTATTACTTTTTGATGTCAACTCAAAATTTTAATTTTCTTTTTACTTTCACTTTTTATGATAATGGTAACCAGGACAAGTAGAGAGGGCGAGTCTCCGTAATGGGGGCACAGATGGGTTCTGCCACCTCTGCATTCCAAAAATATTTTTTAAAAAAGGGATTTGCCTATAATTACACTTTAAAGAGGCTAAAGTAAAATTCAGACACAAACTAGCTGCAGTCAAAAATAAAAATGTTAAAAATTTCTAGAGCTGCATTAATGTGTTTGGTCTGCCTGCCCCTTGTCCAGGGAAGAACACAGACTAATGCAGGTCATAGACGGTTTGTTTATTTGCCGATGTTTTTGTCAGAATAATCTGCCGATATTCGCACCGTTAGTGGGGCAATGTCATCGGCCGATTTTCGCGGTTCCTCCTCATTTCTTTTATTGGTCATGCTGGAAAATTTACAAAAATCCGCCGATTTACATTGGTGGCAACAGAACGACTGATTTTTCGGTTTTTGGCTGAAAATTTGGCCCATAAACGAAACGTCTATGGCCTGCATATGGCAGGATTTGGAAAGTTTTAGCAATCTTGATGTCTGCCTGGGCTTGGCATTCATTAGACATCCCCTGAGTGTTGTCAGTATAAAGGCCGCCTGCGGCTCATCGGAGCGCTGTCACCTTTTGCAGAGATCTGAAGTTCTTTATCCAGGTGACTTGTGTGGTTTGTGGGCTGAATTTCCTCAACATTTTCGCAGATGTGATGATTGAGGGACTTCACGAATATTGCTGGGGGAAGGATTTCCGAAAACACAGATGACTTCCTGCCAGTGTTCCCATTGACGCTTCCCATTGACTTTTTATTTGGTATATTACAGCTAATGATTGGGGTGCTTTTATGGTGTGGAGCAGCAGGTTACAATCAATGGTAGGGACGCACCAATACCAGATTTTTTTTTTTTTACCGTGAAGTACGAGTACCGATACTTACAAGCACTGGCCGATACCAAGTACGCGTACCGATACGTTCAGTCAGGTACTGGCCCATACCAAGTATGAGTACCGATACGTTCAGTCAGGTACTGGCCCATACCAAGTACGAGTACCGATACGTTCAGTCAGGTACTGGCCCATACCAAGTACGAGTACCGATACTTACAAGCACTGGCCCATACCAAGTACGAATACCGATACGTTCAGTCAGGTACTGGCCCATACCAAGTACGAGTACCGATACTTTCAGTCAGGTACTGGCCCATACCAAGTACGAGTACCGATACTTTCAGTCAGGTACTGGCCCATACCAAGTACGAGTACCGATACGTTCAGTCAAGTACTGGCCCATACCAAGTACGAGTACCGATACTTTCAGTCAGGTACTGGCCCATACCAAGTACGCGTACCGATACTTTCAGTCAAGTACTGGCCCATACCAAGTACGAGTACCGATACTTTCAGTCAAGTACTGGCCCATACCAAGTACGAGTACCGATACGTTCAGTCAAGTACTGGCCCATACCAAGTACGAGTACCGATACGTTCAGTCAAGTACTGGCCCATACCAAGTACGAGTACCGATACGTTCAGTCAGGTACTGGCCCATACCAAGTACGAGTACCGATACGTTCAGTCAAGTACTGGCCGATGCCAAGTACCGATACCTTTTGCAGTGCGCTTTGAGCCCATATAAAATGAATAGGTTCAAATCACACTGCAAAGAATCGCATGTGATTTGACCAGGAATGCGGTGCGATTCTTGTCTGAATATCATGCATTTCTTCCGTGGGTGCAGTGCGATTTGCAGTGCAGATTGAGATAAAAAATGAATGGATCAAATCGCATCGCACCACCCCTGCAGAGAAACCGCATGTGATTTGGACAGGACTACATTCCAGTGCAAATCGCAGACAAAAAGGTTACTGGCTGCACTCTCTTCCTTTTTATTAACCACTTGTCCGCTGCCTGAAGATTTACCCCCCCCCCCCCTTCCTGACCAGGCCATTTTTTGCACTACTTTAACTGACAACTGCGCGGTCATGCAACACTGCACCCAAATGCAATGTACGTCCTTTTTTTTTTTCTCCCCACAAATTGAGCTTTCTTTCGATGGTATTTGATCGCCTGTGCATTTTTTTTTTTTTTTGCACTAAAAGGCAATTTTGAAAACTATATTTTTGATTTTTTGCTATCAAACGTACAGTAAAATGTTTTTTTAAAACAAATTTCATCATAAATTTAGGCCAAAATGTATTCTGCTCCATGTCTCTAAAAAAAAAAAAATCCCAATACGTGTCAATTGGTTCATGTGAAAGTTTTAGTGTCTGCAAATGGCAGTATAGATACTGTAATTTAAAAAAATATATTTTTTCTAGTAATATCAGCGACTGACTTATAGCGGGACTGCGGCAGACATTCTGGCACTGGTGGGAATGGAACTAACTCATTGACATCCCCAGTGACACTAATACAGTGATCAGTGCTGAAAAAAAAACGGAAAAAAAAACACTGGCACTGTACTAATGGCACTGGGCAGGATGCGATTAACATGAGGGGCAATCAAAGGGTTAACTGTGTTCTGTTTTACTTGTGTCTGTGCTTCACTGTAATCACACTGCTTTGGATGGCTGTGCTGTGCACAGCCATCCAAAGCAGTGTGCATGAGCTGACAGGGAGGAGAACTGTATTGTTTACATACAGTTCTCCTCCCCGTCAGAGATGCTCGGCAATCACCGGGTGCTGGCAATTTAATCACTGGGTGGGACCCGGTGATTGACAGCCGAGGCCACTAATGGCGGTGTGGGTAGGGCGCACGCACGCACCCCCTATCTGAAAATGCAAAATCACGTGTGTATATATATATATATATATATATATATATATATATATATGTATATACAGTCAGGTCCATAAATATTGGGACATTGACACAATTCTAACATTTTTGGCTCTATACACCACTGCAATGGATTTGAAATGAAACAAACAAGATGTGCTTTAACTGCAGACTGTCAGCTTTAATTTGAGGGTATTTACATCCAAATCAGGTGAACGGTGTAGGAATTACAACAGTTTGCATATGTGTCTCCCACTTGTTAAGGGACCAAAAGTAATGGGACAGAATAATAATCATAAATCGAACTTTCACTTTTTAATACTTGGTTGCAAATCCTTTGCAGTCAATTACAGCCTGAAGTCTGGAACGCATAGACATCCCCAGATGATGGGTTTCATCCCTGGTGATGCTCTGCCAGGCCTCTACTGCAACTGTCTTCAGTTCCTGCCTGTTCTTGGGGCATTTTCCCTTCAGTTTTGTCTTCAGAAAGTGAAATGCATGCTCAATCGGATTCAGGTCAGGTGATTGACTTGGCCATTGCATAACATTCCACTTCTTTCCCTTAAACTCTTTGGTTGCTTTTGCAGTCTGCTTTGGGTCATTGTCCATCTGCACTGTGAAGCGTCCAATGAGTTGTGAAGCATTTGGCTGAATATGAGCAGATAATATTCCCGAAACACTTCAGAATTCATCCCGCTGCTTTTGTCAGCAGTCACATCATCAATAAATACAAGAGAACCAGTTCCATTGGCAGCCATACATGCCCACGCCATGACACTACCACCACCATGCTTCACTGATGAGGTGGTATGCTTAGGATCATGAGCAGTTCCTTTCCTTCTCCATACTCTTCTCTTCCCATCACTCTGGTACAAGTTGATCTCGGTCTCATCTGTCCATAGGATGTTGTTCCAGAACTGTGAAGGCTTTTTTATATGTCGTTTGGCAAACTCTAATCTGGCCTTCCTGTTTTTGAGGCTCACTAATGGTTTCCATCTTGTGGTGAACCCTCTGTATTCACTCTGGTGAAGTCTTCTCTTGATTGTTGACTTTGACACACATACACCTACCTCCTGGAGAGTGTTCTTGATCTGGCCAACTGTTGTGAAGGGTGTTTTCTTCACCAGGGAAAGAATTCTTCGGTCATCCACCACAGTTGTTTTCCGTGGTCTTCCGGGTCTTTTGGTGTTGCTGAGCTCACCGGTGCGTTCCTTCTTTTTAAGAATGTTCCAAACAGTTGTTTTGGCCACGCCTAATATTTTTGCTATCTCTCTGATGGGTTTGTTTTGTTTTTTCAGCCTAATGATGGCTTGCTTCACTCATAGTGACAGCTCTTTGGATCTCATCTTGAGAGTTGACAGCAACAGATTCCAAATGCAAATAGCACACTTGAAATGAACTCTGGACCTTTTATCTGCTCATTGTAATTGGGATAATGAGGGAATAACACACGCCTGGCCATGGAACAGCTGAGAAGCCAATTGTCCCATTACTTTTGGTCCCTGAACAAATGGGAGGCACATATGCAAACTGTTGTAATTCCTACACCGTTCACCTGATTTGGATGTAAATACCCTCGAATTAAAGCTGACAGTCTGCAGTTAAAGCACATCTTGTTGTTTTCATTTCAAATCCATTGTGGTGGTGTATAGAGCCAAAAATGTTAGAATTGTGTCCATGTCCCAATATTTATGGACCTGACTGTGTATATATATGTATGTATGTATGTATGTATGTATGTATGTATGTATGTATGTATGTATGTATGTATGTATGTATGTATGTATGTATGTATATATATATATATATATATATATATAATTTTGCGCACCCGTGCCGCCCTGTAGCAGTATATCTGCTGTAGGGCGGTCGGGAAGCTGTTAAGTATAACACAAGTACAGTTGCACTCACAATAGGAGGTGCGTACAGGACAACGTATCATCCCAGGTATTGACGATAGGAGGTGTGTACGGGGCGGCTCATCATCCCAGGTATTCACATCGCACTGTGAAAGCTCTCCTCTCCTCACTGCCTGGATGACAGTTTGGCCTCCGGCTCCATATACGCCTGTAACATTGGCCCAGGGTGCCTCCACACACACACTCCCACATGCAGAAAAATGGGATGTTCTGTAGTAAACTTGGCAGGTCTGATACATTGTTAGAGGTTTTATTTGGGTGCACAGGAAGTTACAAGGAAAATGCTTTTTGACGGGATTAACAGGCATTTTTCCTGTACTTGGGCTGAGAAACATGAAACAATGCAGCCACCATGTGTAATGACCAGTAAGATGCAGATCACATTTTTGTTCTTGGGTTTAGTTACACTCTCACTTGGTTGTAAACCTCAGACATGAAATATGCACAATGAATATCACTCTATAGTGTGTACTTCTGTATTGTGCTCCATGCATACTAGCGTTTTTTTTGTTTTTTTTTAAGCTAGAAGCTGTTATCAGCATTTTTTTCTACTCCTAGAAGCTAAAAAGTGTTCTATGTGTCCTATGTGCACATTACTTTAGGCTAGTAGCGTTTTTCAAGCTTCAGTGTTTAGCAACAGAAAAAAAAAGTTTTTGTAGAGTTTTTGGGAGCGTTTTTCTGTCTGGGGAAAAAAAACAAAACAAAATCTAGAAAAAAAGCTGTTAGGAGCGTTTCTAGTTTTTTTTTTTTTTTTTTCTGTGTTTTGAGCTTAGAAACAACACTTGGTCCTTTTTAAGGCTCCATGCACACCAGCATTTTTATTTTTTTGGTCTGCTGCCTCGTTCCTCTACTTTCAGCACGAATCACAAGTTTTCCTGACACCAAGAGAAAAATGGTGACGGGAGGGACCTCCAGCAGATTGACAGCCTCAAGTCTATCCCTATGAGCTGTGTGGAAGGGGGGGGGGGGTCTCTTTCCTCCAATCAGCTCTTAGGCTGGCCATACATTATACAATTTTTTTGAGATTTTTGGTTTAGATTTACCAAAAACCATATAATAGGAGGTTAAACTTAAACAACACTTTCAACTGTATCCAATTAGGTAGGCCTGTGCACTATATAATTGAAGGTAAAGCTAAAGGAAATTGGACATAAAATTGCATAATGTACATCCTCGCTGAGCTCTGCAGTCTGTAACCCGAGCACCCTGCCCCCCCCCTTTTTTTTTTTTCTAAACGCTCAGACGAGCTTTATAAATTCACTCTGAACGGATGTAGAGAAGACTGTAGGTAAACAGGTAGAACTTATGCAGGAGGATTAGTTGAATCTCCATGTATCACCGGAGGTCAGTCACTTCACTGGGTATATGGAAGGGTTTACAACCACTTTTATATAGGTAGGCTTCAAGAGACTCTTAAAAAAAAAAAAAAAATACAAAAAAACCTGCTTTTCAATGTTGCATTTCGTAGGTGTATTTAAGGATTTTAAGTGGCAGTATCTCTCTTCAGTTTATATTTTTAAGCAATTCATGTCTTAACTTTTCTTGTTATCGATTAATAAAAACTGCTTTATTTGCAGGGTTTATTATCATCCCAAAACCAAGCGAATTCTCCAAGTGGAACTGTAGTATAGCCATCACACTACCGCTAGTGAAACATAAACACCACAAGACCAGACGTAATGACAGAGGAACCAGGAACTAATCTTCAACCACAGAGTATCAATTTAGAACAAAAAAAATGTCAGTTGTGGGATTCTATTTAAAAAAAAAATAAAAAAATACTACAGAACACACAAAAATAAATTCTAACACCTTTAACTTGGTGGAGAAATTCCTTCTGCTTGGTTCTTAGTCTTGATGACTACTCACCCAAGAGTTCCTTGGCAAAACAATATGTGTATATATTATAAATATATAAAAACTTAGACGTTACAGTGAAATTAAATAGTACATTCATTCCTTCTTGCTTTATACTTTTCAACTTTAATGTAATTTAATCTTTATAAATATAATGTAAAAATAAAAGTGTTTATTGAAAACAAACCCCAGTAATTTTTAGATGGTTAAGAATTAATTCACCATTGTGTGTATTGCACTGATTTTTTTTTTTTCTTTTTTCTTTTTTTTTTTTAATATTATAACCTACAAAGGTTAGCTGAGCGTCTGGAATGCACTTGATATGAAAGCAAGTCATGATGTTGACTTGAACCGTAATTCAGGAAGATGAATTTTTTTTTTTCCATTTTTTCAATTAAAAAAAGAAAATGTTTGCACTTACGATAGTTAAATTCGAGTTAAAAATTATTTTGGGTGTACAAAAAAATTCCCAGGAAAAAAAAAAAAGGAAACTTGTTGTGAAGATAAATATCCTTTGTACCTATTAAACATTTATTTTAATATTGTGGTTTCTAATGCCTATGTATTATATGTATAAATAATGTAATTCAGTGCTGGGCTTCAAAGGGGTTTGATCATTACAACTAGTCATTTCCATTATTTGAAAATAGTGATTTCTAATTAAAAAATACATATTAATATTAAAATTCAGTCTTTGTTTTATTGGTCAGATGATATTTTGCTGTGCTGACAGATGTATTTTTATTGTTGCGGTCGTTCGCAATACAGCTTCAAAGGTATTCTGACAGATCCAATCAAAACCTAAGATTTAAAGCTGTTGATGGAGGGGCAGAGAAATCACGACAGAGCTCTACCGTTAAGTCATCGACCACAATAAAGGGTCCAGATTTTAGAATTTCTAGTTTAAATAATAAACAAAATACAATCATTTCAGTGGGCAATGATTACAATTGTGTTCTCTTTTTCAGCTTGTCTTAAATTTAACAGCAAAATGATTTTTCAGATTTGGCCGCATCACTTCCAGAACGTAAAGCGCACCCCGCACCAAGAAATATGGGTAGGGGGTGCATTTGAAATTATGAAATAAACATTAAAAATGGGAAATTTGTCTCACATACATGAGATCCCATTTTATTTTATTCTCATTTTAATACTTTTTAAGGTTTGTAAATGTCAGACATTTAATAATAAAAGGTGTGTAAATATAGTCCAATCAAAGAAAATAGTTTGTAGTAAGGGGGGAGTTTTGTTTCTTTAAAATATGGAAGCTTTTTTTTTTGTGTGAGATTGTCAGCCTCACCCGTCACTACTTAAAGCCGACCTCCAGGCAATTCTTTTTTTTCTTTTTTTTTTTTCTTTTTTTTTTTTCCTTTTCTCCCTCCCCCCCTGCCTTCCTTGATGCAGGTTTTGAGCATTTCAGATACTCCCCTGCCCAGAGGATCCAGCAGTGTCCTGTAAAATCCTCTTGGAATTTTGCCGTGTTTGGTCCCGCACCTCCATCTTCTTATGACGTCATTGTGAGGCCCGCTGGCTTCTGGATTTTGTTACTGCCCCCCCCCCCTTTATCAGCGGAGCACTATGCCTTCTGGGATATGTGACCAGCGTGTCCCAGGAGGCAGAAGAAGGACCACGTGCGCCGTTTGCCTAGGCAAGTTGCCATGCACTAAGGGCTGGGGCCAGACTTTCCCGAAATAAAATGCAAAGAAACAAAGTGTGCTTCTCGTGTACAGGAGAGGAGGAAACCTGCCTATGAGGGTGGGGATCTGCTTTACTGCATGCTCTTGAACAAGTATGTATGCAGGTTGAGGGATGCTGAATCAAGTAGCAGAAGGAAGATGTGGTTATGGTTTTTATATCTCCCCCCAACAGGAACGACCTTCCATACAAGAGATGGCTACAAAAATGTATGACAACTGCCATGGGGTGCTGCTTAGCTGGCATTTCCTGCATGCAGTTTCCTTTCATGCCACGTGTATAAATCAGTGGCAGCTTGGGTTGCAATTGTCCAGGGCATCTCTGATGTGTTTGACATAACAGGCAACCTTCTCTTGTCAAAGCTTTCAAAGAAGGCACTGTACAGCTTGGCAGTGCCACATGAAGTTAATGAGCCCAATGCCAGGGGTTAGGCCGGTCCTGTCTTTGATGCTTAATTAAAATTTTATATATATATATATATATATTGTGTGTATGTATGTTTTTTTTTTATTAAGCATTATATATATATATATATTTGTTTATTTTTTGTTTTTTTATTAAGCATCATTTTTATATATATATATATATATATATATATATATATATATATATATATATAAACGCTTAATTATTACACATTTATTTATCCTGTCTTTGATGCTTAATTAAAATTTTATATATATATATTTGTTTATTTTTTGTTTTTTTTTATTAAGCATCATTTTTATATATATATATATATATATATATATATATATATATATATATATATATTTAATTAAAAAAAATTTATTACACATTTATTTCCTAATAGTGTTTTCTATGCTCTGCCCTGCTGCTAGATGGGACCGTTTTTTATACTACTGGTATATAGTATTCAGGCTCACACCCTGTCCAGCTGCTTTTAGTGCACTACAGTACGCAATTTTGTGATGGAATTGACCATTCTATAGTAAAACTTTCTTGGACATGACCAATCACTGTGGCACTTTATATCGCTGTAATTTATCTGTTCAATAATTCTCTATCAGTTTCCATGTTCTATACACATCTGGATTCAATTGTTTGTAAATCTGGCCTAGAATTTAAATGTAAATTGGGAAAAAAAAATTTAATTTGATCTGTGTGCATGTTTGAAATTGTCTTGATGTAACATTAAATCAGTAGGGAAATTTAACATTTCTACACGCAGCCAGCTGGCTATGGCACATAAACGGTTTTAACTACTGGCGTCCTGGTGGGTTAATGCTTCTGTGGATTATTAAATTGACAAGTTAGAGTCAAGATGTATCCGGTTCTTCAGTTTGGCATATTTAAAGACACGGAGATTCCTTGCAGACGTAAACATTGAAAATATAAAGGGGTTTTTTTTGGTTTTTTTTTTTATTTTGTTTCTGTTTTTTTTTTTTCTG
Organism: Staurois parvus; assembly: GCF_062004578.1. Lineage (NCBI taxonomy): Eukaryota > Metazoa > Chordata > Amphibia > Anura > Ranidae > Staurois > Staurois parvus. Next base: position 98,370 of record NW_028318952.1, read on the forward strand.
GTTCAAACAATCTTTCCTACTAGAATATTTCATTGCACATCAGTGATACAATGTTGAATTCTTTTTGCTGTTAAAGCATATTACAATTGAGATGGATGATCACGAAGCAATGAACTGTGAGAGATATGACAACATTATATAATGGAGAATGTTAATGGAATTAGATAAAACACTCTAGTTAAAAAGGATGTCAATACTTTTACGTTTTTCATTTAATTGAAAAATTAATTTAAAAACATTTACAGTCTGTGTGTATATATATATAAAAAAGTAATTTTAAAACACCCAAATGGAATTTAAGGAGTTGCCTCCATGATGATAAGTTTGAGTAAAATCGATTACATTTTTGTATTTCCATACCATATGAATACGCACTTTACAATGGAACACTTAGACCTGTGTGCACAAATATTTAATTAACCACTTCAATACCGGGCCATTTCACCCCCTTCCTGCCCAGGCCCATATCCAACTTTCAGTGCTGTTGCACTTTGACAGTTGTGCAGTCATTCAACACTGTACCTAAACTAAACTTTTATCATACAGATAAAGTTTTTTTTTTGGTGATATTTAATCACCGCTGGGTCTGTTTTTTTGCTAAACAAATAAAAAAAAAATTTGAGGGGAAAAAAATAAAACTTTCACTTCTGTTATCAAATTTAGCAAATAAGTAACTTTTTTCACTGATCATATGTCACTGATAGTGCCCTGATTATCAGTGTAAACGTGATATGGTTATCAGCTTTCCTTTCCTCAGACAGTGACTGCACCGAGGAAAGGAAATGCTGACAACTGGCATTTGTATACATGTGATCAGCTGTGATTGGACACAGCTGATCACATGGTAAAGAGCTCTTTACCCTGATTGGTGATGTGCTGTGTCCGAGGGACACAGATCACTGCGTACCAAGAACAAGAGAGGCCCCGCCTTCATTCTGCAGTAGGTCAGACGGGAACCTGTTAAACTGTTGCACTAAATAGCACCCAGGGACCCCCCTGCAAAGAAGAAAACTTTTCTTACTCACTATTGGTCAGGGAGGCAGCCCACCACAGTGATATGCCAATAGTGAGGGGTGGGCTCACAGCTCATGATTACACTAGCTTAGTTGGTCAGATCTCTGAAACTTGGATGCCCTGATGTAAAAAAAAAAAAAAAAGCAAAATTGGGCAAAGAGCACCTTTTTTGATTTTGTAGGAGGTGCTGTAAGGGGGTGCATAGGAACTGACCTGCTCTAACCATAGCACTGAAAGCCTGAGTACGAAGGCCCATGCTTTGATCATGCCTCATCCTGCTTACAGGTAGAATCTATTTAGGGGGTTTTATTCTCACAAACCGGCATTTATGTAGAACTGAAGCCTTTACATGTATTTGTATTCACAGGTTTTGCTTTTAAAATGTTTTTTTGTTCTTTTGGATGGCAAGTCCCCCCAAAAAAGTAGCAAGCGCTCTTCTACAATGTCCACTCCTCTTCACCAAAGGCACTGTAAGCAGTTTTTTTTTTTTTTTTTTAAGTTCCGCTTGTACTATAAGATCAAAGACCCCCTCCTTTTCTGTCTAGGGATGGTAAGTGGTATGGCTTCACGTGTGGCTTTCCATGTTGATGGTTTTCAAACTGTCAACATAAAACATAATCAGTTTAATCCAGAGCTGTGCACCCTTCCACCAGAGACCATCATCCCTAAAAGGTACTATACCTTGGAGTCTATGTACTTGACACTTGGAATTATGGGTAGTTTTCCACTGTTTCCGGGAAGTGGGAACACAGATTGAAACTTCAGCGACGGGAAGGAAACTGGTTTTGTTCGGGTTGGTACGTTAAGTTTTGGAAACTCCATTGGGTAGGCTGGCACCTTATTGCGGTAAGGAAGGTCTGGGATGGTTTTCAAGGCCTGCTTTAAAATAAATAGAAAAATAGTTTCCATTTTTATTTCAATATAGCAATCTCATAAAACAAAACTTGTAGTATTTTAAAATATCTGCACCACATCAAAAGGATCAATAACCATACATGATGAGCTTTGGTTTAACTAAAGCAAATTTAGTTCTAGTCCTGGACAGGGTGGATTTGATTTAAATCCCTAGTCAGTAAGGCTTGATGTAAATCCTAGTTTTCTACATAAAGACTAATTCTTGCTGGTATAACTTTAATATACAAGTAGATGAAGATTTTTAGAATAACAACTTTTCATATTAGTTTTTTTATCCCCAGTTTAATAGGTTAATCATTCATATTTGGACAACTTTTCTGTTGTACTTAGGAAGGAGAAAAATAATCATTCCCTTAATAATAACAATTTAAATAGATTTATTCATCTGAAACAATAACATTCCAGCATATGTGATTTGCTTAAACATCCATGTTTGGTAACTAATTTGGCTAAACAAAATCTATATATTTGAAGAAACTTAGACTGTCAGCCCCTCCTCCTCACACTTAGTTTCACTTTCTTCTTGTGCAGATCTATTCCACTCCAAACAATCAGAAAAATATTGTTTCTATTCTATTCACTGAACTTCTTGAAACTTAGCAGTGAAGGGGTTGATTCTGTATTCATAGGTTTGTAGAAGTTAGGATGAAGGTCTTTTTCTTAACTCTGTTCATGTTATAACATTTTTGCTGTGAAGAAGAGGCATGTGATCTCCGCTGAGTCAAATTCAGTTTTGAGAACTGCAAAAGTAAACCAACATCTGTGATAATATCTTGTAGGCAGAGAAACTGCCCAATAATCTTACAAAAACCTCTGGAAGAGCATGACATTGTGAATGGATTCATGGAATTTATTTACCAAAAAAATTAAACCTATACAGCCTTATTCTACATAATTAAAAAACTAATCTTTATTTCATGATGGAATAACCTTTGGATGGTAATATAGTTTCCTCAAAAAGCATTTTATTTAAAAAAATCTGATTTAAATAAAAAAAATCTGATTTAAATCCAAAAAATTTGATTTTTTAAAAAAAAAATCATTGATTTTTATCCACCCTGGTCCTGGATAAAAAGAGATGCTTAATACGTGCCTATACCTTGTCCCTGGAATTTAGTGAGCTTTGGTGAGAGCTTGGCATTGCCTCCTAAGCCTCACTATTGGTCTCTTACTGGCCAGCAGAGAGAGATTTAGGAGAACCTGGTGATTTATGGAATTGCTTAACCCTTTGGATATCCTCATTCCAAGAACTCAAAACAATTTAGTGAAGACTTTATTCCTGCATCCTTATTGGTGCTATATCTGCCAGCAATGGACTAAGTACTCATTTTACAAGGTTTGTTGTAAAAATGGCAGATAACAGAAAAAAAAGGTCAAATACTTTTCTTCTATAAATTTTATGGGAATCTTTTCATATACAAATGCAAAACGGTATCATTTCTACACTAATTTTCTATTCATGATTTCCATGCCAGCATACAGATGGGTAGTTTATCTGCCCCTTTAAACTCAGTAAGACCTGACCAAGTTCCACAACAATCCCCAAAATTGTCCTGTAATGGAAAAGAAAATCATATTAATGCAAATGGAATATGACTTTGAGAAAACGGGCCATTTTAATAAAACAAATCAAGGTAATTGAAATTGATGGCCGCAACATGTCTCCAAAAAGTTTGGACAGAGTTAGGTTTACCACAGTGTAGCACGAACGTCTGGGAACTGAGGAGACCAGTTGCTGGAGTTTTGGGAGAGGAATGTTGTCTGATTCTTGCCTGATACAGGATTCCAACTGCTCAACAGCCCTGGCTTCTTTGTTGAATTATCCTTTTCAAGATGCACTAAATATTTTCATTTGGTGAAAGGTCCAAGCTGCAGGCAGGCCAGTTAAGCACCTGGACTCTTCTACTATGAAGCCGTGGTGTTGTCATAGATGCAGTATGTAGCTTAGCATTGTCCTGCTGAAATACACAAGGCCTTCTCTGAAAACGATGTCATCTGGATGGGAGCATATGCTGCTCTAAAAACCTAAATGTCTTTCAGCATTGATGGTGCCTTTACAGCTGTGCAAACTGCCCATTCCATACACACTAATACCCCCCATACCATCAGAGATGCAGGCTTTTGAATTGAGCACTGATAACAAGGTCCTTCTAATCAGTCTGGTGGCCATGGTAGCCAAAAATGTCAAATTTCGATTCATCTGACCACAGAACACTTTTCCACTTTGCAACAGACCATTTTAAATGAGCTTTGGCAGAGAGAAGTCGGTGGTGTTTCTGAATCATGTTCAGATATGGCTTCTTCTTTGCATGACAGAACTTTATGTTGCATTTTTGGATGGCACAGCGAGCTGTGCACAGACCTTAACTTCTGGAAGTATGGACATCACAGAATGACTGTTTTCAATGCAGTGCCATCTGAGGGCCTAAAGATCAAGGGCATCCAATATTGTGTTTCAGCCTTGTCCCTTCCACACAGATTTCTCCAGATTTTAGGAATCTTTTGATGATATTGTGTACTGTAGGTGATGATCTATTTAAAGTCTGCAATTTTACATTGAGGAACATTATTCTGAAATTGTTCGACAATTTTTAGATGCAGCTTTTCACAGATTGGCGAAATTCTGCCCATCTTTATTTTTTAAAACACGCTGACTCTCCAAGATGATCTTTTTATACCAAATCATGTTACTGACTAGTTGCCATTTAACCTATTTGTTGCAAAATGTTCTTCCAGCTCTTCCTTGTTAGAACCACTTTGCCAGCTTTCTGTTGCCCTGTCCCAACTTTCAGATGTTTTGCTGCTATCAATTTCAAAGTTACCTCATTTTTTTTCTTAAAATGGTACATCTTCTCAGTTTAAACATTTGATATGTTTTCTATTTTCTGTTGTGAATAAAATATAGGTTTATGGGATTTGCATTTAATTGCATTCTGCTTTTTTTGCAAATTTTCAGTGTCCCAACTTTTTTGGAATTTGGGTTGTAAAAAGCCCTCTAATAGCAATATTTATTTAAAAAAAATAGTATTGATAATGCTGACAATAATCATTTTCCTAGAAGCAGGATTTTGAAACCCTTTACATTGTCCCCTAGCATGTAGAAATGTTACCCTTTGGTAAAGTGCACTGAACACTTCACCGGCAGAGAAAGGACTTTATCCCTGTAGGTCTGCTGGATTGTATTCACTATGCAGGTAGCAGAGGCTCCTATTAAGACTTGAATTTAAAAAAATCAGATTAGAATTCCTACAGGTGATGTAACCTGCAGATAAACCTTCCCATGTTTAGCTGGTAGACTCAAAACTGGAGGCATAAAATGCAGGAACCATCCATTCTCTGCTTGCATTTGATTTCAGGATAGTCCAATTGATGGTATGTACAGAAAGAAAATTGTAGAGAGTTGACCATTCATGTCTACCACCATAGACTAATGGCGGAGGATATCCAGATTCTCTGGTAAACAGTTGTACAGTTCCTACACGTCTCATTTGCGTGCATGGAGGAATAGTTTTTCTTTTTTTATTATTCAGCCCGATGGCTGTGTGTAGCCAACTTAAGTCCTATAGTGATCTCTGCCAATGTATGAAAATGTTCCTCTTCCTTGGCACAAAGCAGAATGTCATTGAAATAATGAAATCTCTGAAAACCCTTTTCCTCCAAAAGTTTAATGACCAAGAGAAGAACTTTTGGAAAAGTTTGGGGATGGTAGAGAGGCTGAATGGCAAACAATTAGAGATGTACATCATCTACTGTGACACAAGACATTTCTGGAACATCAAGTATTTTGGCGTATGCAGGTAGGTGTTTCTTAAAGGCTAAGTTCATCATTTAAAATAATAAATGTACCTATTTCTGCCGGTAAAAACAGGCATTTATTATTTTTTTTAAAACAGGAGCCAGCAAAGTATTGCACCCATGATCTGTAGATCGGGAATGCAGTTCACAGCTGCACCGTTTTCACAATCTGAGCAGGTGCGGGGAGAACAAATCCCAGCCTGCTGTTGGATTGAGTGTTTTCTAGCTGAAGCCACAGTCAGGGTTAATACATTTTATTCAAAAAAAAAAATAAAGTAAACAAAGTGGTTATTTTTGTGAGAATTGTAGGGTTAGATTTATTATGTTGATCTCCTCAAACTGCATCATCTGCCAGCTGAGCTTCACATGTCTCATCGAACAGGCAAGTGGTTTTCAAATGACAAAAGTGGTGAAAATTTTACCTGCCTTCTTCCTTGGCCGGCAATCCGCATCAGATAACTCATGGAACCCGCTGTGTTGGACTTTTCTGCCAAACCAAATTTTAGGGGCAGACCGCGCCTCTCTAATGTCCTGAGGATGGAACGTCAGCATTGTGAGGATTGGTGAGATAAGAAACAGTCTATAGCAGTGTTTCTCAACTTTTTTTTTGTTCAGTCAAAGGCACCCTTAAAATGATGCACAAATCATAAGGGCACCTCATTCTAAAATGTAAACAAACTAAACGGTTTACATTGCACAGCAACATCCTCGTATAGAAGAAAAGAGACAGGAGGCGCCCGTCTGAGTGTAGTAATAACACTGTATTTAATAGCAAAGGGTTAGAAAACACAAAGGAAGTAATAAAACAAGCTCATCTGTGTATATGAGAGATGACCGTTCCTCAATATGTCCAATAGAAGGCGCTAGAGGCTCTGAGCGCATAGCCTGACTGTCCCATGTATGTGCTCTTTCCCACTGACCCTCCGCCTCTTCCTGTGATGTCACATCCTGCCGGTGTGTTCCAGGCTGGTTACTAGGTTCCTTCCTGTACAAACGCCACTGGATTGGCTCTACAACACCACCACTTTGCAGGACTGACCATTAGAAAACACTGAAAGGAAGTAATAAAACAAGCTCATCTATGTATATGAGAGATGACCGTTCCTCAATATGTCCAATAGAAAGAGCTAGAGGCTCCGAGCGTGTAGCCTGACTGTCCCACGTCTGTGCTCTTCCTCCCCACTGACCCTCCGCCTCTTCCTGTGATGTCACATCCTGCCGGTGTGTTCCAGGCTGGTTACTAGGCTCCTTCCTGCACAATCGCTGCTGGATCGGCTCTACAACACCACCACTCTGCAGGATTGACCATTAGAAAACACTCACAAAGGAAGTAATAACATAAGCTCCTCTGTGTATATGAGAGATGACCGTTCATCAAAACGTCCAATAGAAGGAGCTGGAGGCTCCGAGCTCATAGCCTGACTGTTCCACATCTGTGCTCTTCGTTCCCACTGCCGGTGTGTTCCAGGCTGGTTACTAGGCTCCTTCCTGCACAAACGCCGCTGGATCAGCTCTACAACACCACCTCTGCAGGATTGACCACTACAGTCTCACCATCTCCATCAGCCCACCGGTGGTGCCTGCTGGACGTTTTGAGGAACGGTCATCTCTCATATACACAGATGAGCTTGTGTTATTACTTCCTTTGTGAGTGTTTTCTAACCCTTTTCCATTAAATACAGTGTTATTACTACACTCAGATGGGCGCCCCCTGTCTCTTTTCTTCTGCCCCTGCATACAGAGCTGGCTTGCTCCGAGGATGGCTGCCATATTTTTGTGCTAAAAAGATTCCATGCAGATTGCCTGAGAGACTCTTATAAGGACTTATTGTACACCAATACATTTACATAACCTGTTTTAAAATACTTGTACGCCAATATTGCCATTATCATCTTTTACTTTATATTTTTTATCCTTTTCACCCTTACACTACTTTACTCCTATGCGCCAGAGTTACTCGTTCTTTACTAGAAACATCCTCATATAGGACACCCAACATTAGAGGAGATTTATTCTTTCAAAGGAGAGGCCGAAACCAACGCTGAAATATTTTTTAAAGGTATTGCTTTAGGCTTTAGTCCTCATGCACACGGGACGTTTTTACAGCGGCTGTTTTTGTCTTTTGACGTTTTTTTCTACAGCTAGTAACCCCCTCAGCATGTTATCCTATGTGTCCATGCACACATAGACTGGAATCAATGTTTTTTGGCTGGAAAAACCCAGGACTAGTGGGCTTCTAGAGGAGTTTTTTTTAGCTGTAAAAACGTAGCAAACATTTTTGGACTTACCGTAGTTTTTACCAAAAAAAATAAAATTTTCTTAGTGGGTAAAAACAAAACTGCTAAAACACCGAAACGTGGCAAAACGCTAATTATTATTATACAGGATTTATATAGCGCCATCGGTTTGCTCAGCGCTTTACAATATAACGGGAGACAATACAGCAACAATACAGTTCAATACAAGAGGGATTTGAGGGCCTAATGCAAAAACGCTAAAAAAAAAAGTTGAAAAACTCCAGTTTGTAATGTGACTTTACACAACTAATGTTGCCAGCGTTATCAAAACGCCCCGTGTGCATGGAGCCTTAGAACCACTTTAAAGCTGTGCCTTGCTACAGAAACGAGGTAAAAGAGATAATGCTGGGTCATGCTTTACAAGGCAGGTGGGAGGAATGGGGGTACATTTGGGTCATGTCTGGACATCAATGTTAATTTCATCAATGAAAAGCAAAATGAACACTATTTTAGTCAACTAAAAAAATTCAGATGACTAAAATACGACTAAAACTAAAATTACATTTTAGTCAAAAGACTGAGTACAACAAAATCGCAAGTTTTCGTCAAAATTAACACTGGTTATATATCATAATGGTCAAATCTGTGTCTGTAGTACATGTATATACATAAATAACATTAGATTTTTTTTTTTTTTTTTTAAACAAAGTGCAGAGATAGTGGAGAAGACTTGCACAGCTTTTTGTAAATGTCACTAAAGTCCTGAAAAAACACAATATTCTGCAAAGGGGTCTGGTAGGAAATGTTAATTTTCCAATTAGTATTAAAAGGTTTTGAAAAGTTAAATTAAGTCTAAATCAAAAAAATGTTTTTTTCAATACATGGTTGGATTCTATATACTCTGTACTAGTGCCTGCAGCCATAATATACCTGGATTCTGCAAAGAAAGAGTTCTGGAGTGCCTGTCCAGCGGTGATCCGCTCCTCTGGGTTGTATTCCAGCATGGCACACATGAGCGAGATGCTTTCAAGAGAGAAACCTGGCAACAGTCGACTAATCCCTGTTCCCTTTTTGGATGGGAAATCAAAATTCATTGCTCTTGATCTGTAAAGGAGAATTAAAACCTCAACAGAACTGCCAATATAAACAGGTAATTTACAGGTAGAGATGAAATGTCCATTTAGATGGGATATCCAGCAAGGAAAAATTCCATGTTATTTTTTTTTTTATTAATGAGGCGAGGAAGCTGTGTTTGCCATAATGAAAATGATAGTAAAGGTTTCCTTCTTTAAAAAAAGAAAAAAAATAATAATAAACGTCATAGTTACCTGCTCTATGTAATGATTTTGCACAGAGAAGCCCCGATCCTCCTCTTCTGGGGTCCCCCACCGCTATATTCCCTGACCACTTGAACATAGTGGATCGTTACAGTACACTCTTTTTGATACAATTGGTTTATTTTTGTGATACACAAGATTCCATGTCCGTTACATAATCAGTCCAAATACTGAAAAAGTCTCACACATGGTATTCCCATACTTAAGAGGAGTGTTTTGGGGTGTGATTCTAAGTATGCCCATACTGTAGCTGAGAAATATCTTATTAGTCAACTTTGTCCAAAAAAAAAATTTTTCATTTTCGCATTTTCCAAAAACTCATGGCAATAAAATGAAGTCTTCAAAAAAACTCATCATGCCTTTTAAAAAATACATAGTGGTATTTAATCTCCAAAATGTGGTCATTTTGTGGTTATTTCTGCTGTCCTCCTGCTCCAGGGCCTCCAAAAAATGTGATAGGTAGTCAGTAAATTAGATGTGCAATTTATGCCCATAGAAAACCTGCAGGTGCTCCTTGGATGCTGGGCCCCTCTGTTTGGGTAGGCTGTGAAAAAGTCTCATGTGGCCTCCCCATACTTGGGAGGAGTAGCAGAATGTGTTTTGGGGTGTATTTCTAAGTATGCCTATGATGCATGTGAGAGATGTCTTATTAAATTGCCAACTTTGTATAATACAAAATAATTTTCTTTTTCTTTCTGCATTTTCCAAATACTTGTGGCAGTAAAATGAAGTCTTCAAAAACCTCACCATACCTCTTAGGCTTGGTTCACACTGCCGCGACTTGGGATCCGATTTGTGAGACCGCAAGTTGCATGAAATGTGAAATCCCATGTTAATCAATGAGAGCTGTCTTAATTAGCACTACTGAAGTTGCTCTGACTTTAGAAAAGGTTCCTGTACTACTTCAAGGCGACTTCTATCTGACTTTTGCCAATAGACTTTAAGTCGCCTCCAATTTGGATCCTCATCTATATTGATGTGACTTGGATCCAACATTACAGGAAGATTACCAAGGTATCCCCTGAAAGTCACTTCAATGTTGCATAAAAAGTAGTACCCAAGTCGCCAGGAAGTTGCCTGGCAAAGCTGCACTGTAAGTTGCGCTACTTTCAGGCCGCAGTAGTGTGAACCAAGACTTATACCTTGGGGTGTTTACCCTCCAAAATGTGATCATTTGGTGGGTAATTCTGCTCTCCTGGTGTTCCACAGCCTCCAAAAATGTGATAGGTAGTCAGGAAATTAGATGTGTAATTTATGCTCCTAAAAAGCCTAAAGGTACTCCTTGGATTTTGGACCTAGGCAGTGAAAAAGTCTTTCACATTTATCCCAATCCTTGGGAGGAGTAGCGGAATGTGTTTTGGGGTGTAATTCTATGTATGCCTATGATGTGTGTGAAAAATATCTTAATAAATTGATAAGTTTTTGTGTAAAAAAAAAAAAAAAGCAAACATATTCATTCCGCATTGTACAAAAACCTGTGGCAAAAAAAATAAAGTCTTCAAAAGATTCACCATATAAACTGTTACCACAGGGTGGGAGGAGCACAATTGTTTAAAATGCCTCGGCATGCTGGCAAACTCTTTACTGGAGACACCGTAAACCATTTTAAGACAATCCACATGCTTCTTGCTATACACTCTGCATTTATACTTGTCATTCTGGAGCTGTGCTTACAGTAAAACAGAATCTAAATGAGTTAAAACAATAGGCTTCCTGCTACTACTGGGGCATACATATTATTGAATTAAAAACAAAAAAACAAGCACTAAAAATGCTCCACAATGCTTCCTTTCAGCACTGGGAACCAGTTAAATGGCCTCTATATCTTCATTTACATCGCTGGCGACAGTTCAGGCTCTGCTGACTAAGAGCGAGAAAAAAAAACCCCTTGACATTGCAAATGCTTTAGTATGCTTATCTAGGAAAATGTTACTTATCTGCAGGTAGAAGATAAAACAAACATGCTCCCTTCATCGTACTCCCACGGAATGATATCGGAGGAGCTTCCATTACATGGAGTAATACAGTTACAAAATGAATCCACATCCAAATGTACACCATGGCAGTATGGATGTATAAGCTACATGAGGCTCATTCACAAAGCAAACCCGCAAGCAGGCTGCGTTCTGATCCTTGCACTGGACCCGCACAGATGTATGCTCCGGGATGTGAATGGAGATCTGTGCAGCCAGTCGCCTGTCATTCATTTCAACAGGCTTTCTGCACAGTACACCTATGCATCCCACGCAGGTACAGATGGACCCTTTGCATGGGAATACAGATTGGTTCACCCATGTGATTAAACCTTTAATACGCAGATGAAATACATACAAAGGAATGGTTTTGCCAGCTAAAAGGTATGAATTTCTGTCCATCCTGTCTTGAGAGTTACACAGCTCTGCCAGACAGCACAGGGCAGTCTGGCAAGGCAGAACTGATTTTCCTCTACTGCAGTTAAGTCACACGGGTCTTGTCCCTCCACCAGCCTGTGCCTGGACTATGAAAGAAGCAACAGACTGGTGAGCTCATCTCTGTCACTCTGCTCTCTCCTCCTATCAGCATGTTCCTTATTGGCTTATGAGCACTGCAGAACAACTGAGTGACTTCTTGTACTGCTGCTCTCTCTTCCAGCCTAAGCTCTGCTGTACGGCGATTGCAAGAGGCTGATGCCCACTCAAATTCAGGTGCTTACACGGCTTGTCGTAAAAGCTCAAATCTAGGCTAAACAAATGCTAAAGGACTTCTGTGGACACAGCATACACTTTCATTTTATAACAACACAAGCAATAGCTATGTTTAACAATCCAACATAAACATGGGCAACACAATGACTAAATGGTTAGCACTTCCGCCTGGCAGTACTCGGGTCGCTGGTTCAAATCCCAACCATGGCACCACCTGCCTGGAGTTTGCATGTTCTCCCTGTGCCTGCGTGGGTTTCCTCTGGGTACTACGGTTTCCTCCCACACTCCAAAGACATGCAGGTAAATTAGACCCTGTCTAAATTGGCCCTAGTATGTGTATGTATGAATGTGAGTTAGGGACCTTAGATTGAACACCCCTTGAGGGTTAGGGACTGATGTGAATGTACAATATATATGTAAAGCGCTGCGTAAATTGACAGTACTATATAAGTACCTGAAATAAAATAAACATACTTGAAAAAAATCTCCTTTCATGTTGTGAGTGCAGCCTGTCTGCTGGTCGTCTCTTTCCACAACTTCCTGGATTCTCTGCATGCTTTGCAGGACTACATATCCCATACTACAGGAATCACAGCTTGCAGGCAGCAAGGTACCATGGGATATGTAGTCCTGCAAAGCATGCAGGGAATCTAGGAAGTTGTGGAAAGAGGCGGCCAGCAGACAGACATTTCACAGAGCCCGCCTTCTGAACTGCAGAGGTGCTGAGAGAAGGAGTTTCAGGAGGCGGAGTCAGTACAGGAATCACAGCTTGCAGGCAGCAAGGTAACTCCTCCTCTCAGCACCTCTGCAGTTCAGAAGGCGGGCTCTGTGAAATGTCTGTCTGCTGGCTGTCTCTTTCCAAAACTTCCTGGATTCCCTGCATACTTTGCAGGACTACATATCCCATAGTACAGGAAGCACAGCTTGCAGGCAGCAAGGTACCGCCTCTGCCTCCTGAAACTCCTCCTCTCAGCACCTTTGCAGTTCAGAAGGCGGGCTCTGTGAAATGTCTGTCTGCTGGCCTTCTCTTTCCACAACGTCTTAGACTCCCTGCATACTTTGCAGGACTACATATCCCATGGTACCTTGCTGCCTTCAAGCTGATTCCTGTACTGACTCCGCCTCCTGAAACTCCTTCTCTCAGCACCACTGCAGTTCAGAAGGCATGCTCTGTGAAATGGGTGACACAGCAGTGCCTACTCACAGGGCACAGTGACTACGTGTCACAGAATTCAAGGAATTGAATGTATGGGGATCTTCACAAAGTAAGTTTACAAATGTCATTCAGATTAATAGAAGGATAGAAATAATTGAAATACAATGAATATATGATCTTCCATTGTGACAACAGATATGCTTTGATTAAACACGAGCCATAGGTACTCCTATCTAAATATTCAGAGTTTTGCATAAACGTAGTTGTAATTTTATTTCTCACTCTTTAGTGGTGACATAACTGCTGTGCATCCCTCATTCTCTCAATAATTCCCGTTCTTTTTATGATCTGTTACTGTATCCCCCTAGACACCCCTTACAAATTGTACCAGTTGCCATGGGTGATATGTATACAACCCCCCCCCCCCCCCGGTATAGGACAATGTAGAATCCGAACCAAGCGCACAGAAAGCATTGATTGTCTTTCTTTTCTATCCTGGGGTGATGAGGTGGAGTGCCCCTTTAACCTTTCGTTTCTAATAGCACACAAAAGTAAATTCACTTACTGTTTGAACTTCCTGAGCACAGCTGATGTCGGTGTGCCGAGGACATCGTGGATTTTGGCGATCTGGTCCAGTTCGTTGGAGCCAGGAAAGAGCGGATGGAGACTGAAATGAAGAGGAGAATGAGCCATTTATGGTGTTCTAGTACGAGGACACACACTCTTGGCTTCCACAAGTCTCTGCTGAATTTATGTTGACACAGTCAGATGGGAATGCTGATCCGTGGAGCTGGTGTAGTCTGCCTCTACACAGGCCAGCTCTGGGGAGGGTGCAGGGAAGATACAAAGTTCACAGCAGTGCAGGAAGTCATTACACACAACCCCGGGGTCAGCAACCTTTTCCACATTAGGTGTCATGTTCACAAGCATTGGACAACCCGCGTGCACAGCTGAGTCTTAGGCAGGCCATACACGGAGCAAAATCTCTTCCCTGCAACCACAAGTTGCAGGAAAGAAATCCGCTCGATTCCCCCATCAACACAATGTTGACAGGGGAATCCTTCCCACCAAGCCATGGTATTCTCCCGGCAGGGGGGCAGGAGCCGCCCGTGCCTGAAGACAGTGAGTACTACCAGCAGCTGTAGCAGCCTCTAGTGATAATCGCATGCAAAATCCAATAGGATGGTTGTACCAAAGTTGACTGATCAATCGATTACATTCAGCCTGTCCATACACAGTTCCAATCTATGCCGTGTTCCTGCTGAACCAGCCAAGATTTGAACCGCTATGGCCGACCTTAGTTTGTTTTCAATTTTTGCTCACATACAGTAGTTGTACTGCTAATGACAAATACACTCGTTATCTATCTAATAATTAATGATTAACTGGTGCACAGAACATGTTCAGCCACAGCGCATGCACTTCAGACCTCAGATCAGCTCCAATGCATGTACTGCAGACCTCAGATCAGCTCCAATGCATGTACTGCAGACCTCAGATCAGCTCCAATGCATGCACTGCAGACCTCAGATCAGCTCCAATGCATGCACTGCAGACCTCAGATCAGCTCCAATGCATGCACTGCAGACCTCAGATCAGCTCCAATGCATGTACTGCAGGCCTCAGATCAGCTCCAATGCATGCACTGCAGGCCTCAGATCAGCTCCAATGCATGCACTGCATGCCTCAGATCAGCTCCAATGCATGCACTGCAGACCTCAGATCAGCTCCAATGCATGTACTGAAGACCTCAGATCATAGATCTGAAGTGAATGCATTGGGGCTGATCTGAGGTCTGCAGTACCTGCACTGGAGCTGATCATAGATCTGAAGTGCATGCATTGGAACTGATCTGAGGTGCATGCATTGGTGCTTATCTTAGATCTGAAGTGCATGAATTGGAACTGATCTGAGGTGCATGCATTGGCGTTTATTTTAGGTATGAAGTGCATGCATTGGGGCTGATCTAAGGTCTGAAGTACATGCATTGAAGCTGATCATAGATCTGAAGTGCATACATTGGGGCTGATCAGCTTCCATGCATGTACTGCAGACCTTAGATCAACTCCAATGCATGCACTTCAGATCTATGATCAGCTCCAATGCATGTAATGCAAACCATACATCAGCCCCAATGCATGCACTTCAGATCTATGATCAGCTCCAATGCATGCATGTCAGACCTCCAATCAGCCCTAACGTGTATGTCCTTCAGACCTAATATCAGCCTCAATGAATACACTTCAAGCCTCATTACTGGGCAGCACAGTGGCTAAATGGTTAGCACTTCTGCCTGGCAGTACTAGGATTGCTGCTTCAAATCCCAACACGGCACCACCTGCCTGGAGTTTGCATGTTCTCCCTGTGCCTGTGTGGGTTTCCTCCAGGTACTCGGGTTTCCTCCCACACTCCAAAGACATGCTGGTAGGTTAATTGGCTCCTGTCTAAATTGGTCCTAGTATGTGTATGGATGAATGTGAGTTAGGGACCTTAGATTGTACACCCCTTGAGGGTTAGAGACCAATGTGAATGTAAAATATATATGTACAGTGCTGCGTAAAGTGACAGTGATATATAAGTACCTGAAATAAATAAATAAATTACATTAAAAAACTCTACTCCGCTTCACTTCAACTTCATACCTGTAGGCATTGTATGGCCTGTCACAAACCTGTCTAAAATATTCCCAAGTAGGAAGTTTTGGATAGAGTGGAGATGGATTGGAACAGGAAGTGAAGGGAAATCTCCCTAATGGGACATCCAAAATGGAAAACAACATTTTGCCTATAGTTCTGGTTTAAAGCTGAAGTTTAGGTATGCATGTGCGTTTCCTGGCCGATCCCCTTTAGGCTGGATGAGGTGGAGAGGCAGAGCAGTGACATCACCATCTCCACCTTGTCCAGAGTGTGCTTCATTCATTGAGAAAATGCAAAAGTGAGAGATTTACTAAAACTGGAGCACTTAGAATCCGGTGCAGCTGCGGAGATCTGAGCAGACGTTTACCACTCCCCCCCCCCACATGTTACATGTCTCAGAAAGCTGCGGGACCAATCAGATAGTGCAGAGCGGCTTGCGCATGCGCAGTGAGCTGCCAGCTGCTCGCAGCCAACAGTATATATGCCGGCAACTGAAGCCCGGTGAAGAAAATGGCCGGGTAAGGACACCACTAGATCCTGGGATAGGTAAGTGGCTAATTACAATAAACTACAGTTTTTTGTAGCTGCTGATTTTTAATTTTTTAATAGAGGACTGAAGATAATTAGGAGGATCCTTGGCTGGAGAAACTACAGCTGCCTTCCCTACAATATACATTTTATATTTTGTCCTCTAAGCTCTGAATTATTATTTTATTCCAGGTTTCTCTGGTTGTAAAGGGAGGTAACTGTCACTGTATATTGCAGAAAGAATAAACCAAATTTAGGCATACTAGATATAAAATCAATTCTCTGCCTATGGGCCACTTGCTAGTGACAAGCTCTGATAGAACAGTGCCCTCACGTGGTGAAATTGTTTTAGACATTAAAAGTATGAGAAGTATGGGAATTAACAAAAAACATTTATACTCACCTAGGTGGATGCAGCATTGATCCGATGCTGCATCTGTCCCCTGCCAGCTCTGCACTGAGAACTGAGTGATCAAACACAGCTGATCGCTGAGTTTTCTCCCTCCACTGTGAGCAAAGAGCTGGTGACTGTCATGCCCTGGCTCTCTGTTCTGCCCCTTCATCTCTCAATGGAGTGCCAGGCTGTGGAGGGGGCAGGTTTGATGAGTTTGGTGCGGAGAAATTCAAGTGTCCTGCACAGAGTCCTGACCTCAACACTACTAAATACCTTTGTGATGAATTGGAACACTGATGGTGAGCCAGGTCTTCTCATCCTACATCAGAACCTGACCTCACAAATGGGCACTAATTCTCCCAGACACTTGGGTAACTCCATGGTTTTGGAATGGGATGTTCAACAAGCTGGTCTAGGTGTGGTGGTCAGTTGTCCACAAACTTTTGGCCATATAGTGTACGTATGATATGTTGTTGTGTGTTGAACACAACCAAACAATGAATATTTATTTTAACCTTGTTTTTTGTTAATAAAAAAGGTAAAAACACAGGTAATGCATACCCCATAGCCAATAAAATACAACATGCACATCTGAAACCCAATTTACTATGAACTACCCCAACAAACAGCACATACAACTATAAGGTTTGGTCTTACCTGCAGATCTCGAAGAAGACACAGCCTGCGCTCCAGATGTCCATTTTGTAGGTGTAATATCCATCAGTCAAGAGACATTCGGGTGCCCGATACCAACGTGTTGATATGTATTCTGTGTATGGCTGCTTTGAGAAGACACTGCGGCACGAGCCAAAGTCAGCAAGCTTTAGGACATCTTGCTAGATCAGCACAGAGATTTTTGATAAAGAAGAATCGTTAGTTTGGCGGATGATAAAAAAACTTTTTTTAGTTGCCAACTCTCATCATCTAGAAGAAGAGATGTCACATCTGCCTGTCTGTGGTAAAGCCTCAGTGTAGACAAAATAGAAAAATCAGCACAAGGAACATAACTTACAGCCAGTAGGGTGTGTCCCTTGTGTTGATTCCTCAGTTGGTAATAGTAATTGCTTAGTAGTAATTCTACTCCATCCTGCACCCCCCCCCCAGCACCAGAAAATGACTGAAGTGGGGTTTATACAACTAAAGGGCCATCACAGACTCTCATCAAGAGATCCTGACTATGCCCGCTCTCTCCACCCAGGTCCTCCATTCATAGACACCATACTACAGCTTGGATAAATAAAAAAGGATCTAAGAATGGAAGAAGGGTGGATGATTGACAGCTCTGTCCCTCCATTCACAGATCATGTTCCATTCATAGAAGCTGTAGTATGGCTTCTATGAGTGTAGGGATGGGCATATACAGGATTAACCCCTGCTGCACTGGAAGATTACGTGGCAGGAATGGGGGGGGAGCAGAGGAATGAACACAAGGTAAACATCTAACAGTAAGGTATGTCCCTTGCGCAGAATTTTCTGTTTTTTATTGTGGTGGCACTTAGGCTTTAAGACTCTTGTATCTCCAGACCAGGGGCGGACTGACAACTCATGGGGCCCCCGGGCAATTGAGGATCATAGGGCCCCTGTGTCCTTGCCCAAACTCAAAAAAGTCTACGAAAAAGGTACCAGGGGCATCTCATGGGGCCCCCTACTGACCCCGGCCCCTCGGGCAGTGCCCGAGTTTCCAAATGGTCAGTCCGCCCCTGCTCCAGACCCCACAGAGTTCTTCCTTCTGTAGATCTGTCCTTTAATTTCCTGTTTTCAACAAACTGCACAGTTAAATCCCTCTTTACTTAACATAGTTATATGCTTGCTATTTTTTATTTTGATTATTGTGTTTTTTATACAAAAAAATCGTAAATCCTCCCTCATTTGGTTGTCTGTATACCAGGGATTGAGGCTAGTGACTCTACTTAGTGAAGTCTGAGATAAAGTATGTCAAGAAACTATATTTCAAGCAAAACTAGATCCATCGGGTTTACAGTGTAAAAAAAACTGTTACGTTCATGGCACGTGCCGAGAATGTAACTGTCACATTTGCTTGTGCTCTCAACCAAACTGTCAAGCCATCAAATGGCTGGTGTCATAACTGATCACATGTGCAGCACCATGGCAGTTGAGAATCTGAGAGGCCAAGATGGAAGCTGCTTTGGCCTGGAAAAAATAAGAGGGTTTATTTCAGCTTTAAGAAAAACATAATGTGCAAGGGTAGGCATTTCATTCCAGTAACAGATAAATAGGTGGTCTCTACATATACATTATGTGGCCAAATGTCTGTGGACAGCCCTCCAAATGAGTGAATTCAGCTGTTTCCAGTGAAGGGTACAGTTAATACTACAGCTTAAAAAGACAATTGTGCTCTTCCATGCTTGGAGAAGCCCCTTTACTATTCCAGTATGACTGAGCCCCTGTGTATAAAGCCAGCTCCATAAAGATATGAGTAAGGTGTGGAGAACTTGAGCGGCCTACAAAAGGGCATTGACCTCAATCCTATTATGAATAACTGGAATGCAAATTGTGAACCAAAA
This sequence comes from Staurois parvus, assembly GCF_062004578.1. NCBI lineage: Eukaryota > Metazoa > Chordata > Amphibia > Anura > Ranidae > Staurois > Staurois parvus. The sequence goes on from NW_028318952.1 coordinate 117,591, forward strand.
CCACATACTAAAATCTACAGGAAAGCCTTCGCAGAAGAGTGGAAGTTGTAACAACGGGAACAGGATGGGAGGGGCACTCCATATTATGGACCATGGTTTTGGAATGGGATGTCCAACAAGCTCATTTAATGGTGATGGTTGGGTGTCCACAAACCTTTGGCCACAAAGTGTATTTCCTAAGACTTTGGGATTACTCACCTTTATTAGAATATTTTCTGGCTTGACATCACGATGAAAGATTCCATTTCTGTTACAAAGAAATACAAATTAATTGAGAAGGTTTCCCAACACAGTTCATAAAACTAGTCCGGGAGAGAACAACAAATATAGTGTAATACAGTAAACGTTAAGATGGAGTAGTACAATGTTTCCAATATGGAGAATGTGTGCCACTGGTAGATGACACACTTTTTATTGCAGTTAGGGCACCAAATAGAGGTTTTATTTTTACTATAGATCAGCATTTTTTTACTTTTTTACCCCATAAGAACCATGAAATAAATTGTAGGTCTCGGGAACCCTGGTAAAATTAAGTAATTGGTGGTCAGTGAGAAGAATGCATCCATTACATTGGTGGTCAGTGGTAATAATGTCCCTTACATTGGTGGTCAAAATGCTCCTTACAGTGGGGGTCAGTGGGAAGAATGCTTCTTACAGTGGGGGTCAGTGGGAAGAATGCTTCTTACATTGGGGGTCAGTGGGAAGAATGCCCCTTATATTGGGGGTCAGTGGGAAAAATGCTCCTTACATTGGTGGTCAATGGGAAGAATGCTCCTTACACTCGGGGTCAGTGGGAAGAATGCTCCTTACATTGGGTTCAGTGGGAAGAATGCTTCTTACATTGGGGTCAGTGGGAAGAATGTCCTCCTTACATTGGGGGTCAGTAGGAAGAATGTCCTCCTTACATTGGTGATCAGTGGGAAAAATGTCCTCCTTACATTGGTGATCAGTGGGAAGAATGGCCCTTACAATGGGGGTCAGTGGGAAGAATGTCCCTTACATTAGAGGTCAGTGGGAAGAATGCTCCTTACATTGGTGATAAGTGGGAAGAATGCTCCTTACATTGGTGGTCAGTGGGAAGAATGTCCCTTACATTGGTGGTCAGTGGGAAGAATGTCCCTTACATTGGTGATCAGTGGGAAGAATGTCCCTTACACTGGTGATCAGTGGGAAGACTGTCCCTTACATTGGTGGTCAGTGGGAAGAATGCTCCTTACACTGGTGGTCAGTGGGAAGAATGTCCCTTACATTGGAGGTCAGTGGGAAGAATGCTGAATGTTGACTCTGACAGGTAATGTTGGACCCAGTAAAAAGTTCATAAGATGATAATCGTTGTTAAGATTCCATCCGCAGCGATGCTTAAGTGCTTGTGCTTTGAAGGTATAGTAAAATCGCGCACTCACCAGATGTGCATTGAACATGTGCATATAAATATATCCTCAGAGGTCCTCTTTAGGGAACGGGATATGCCGGGCATAAGGATAACCTCCCTCTGGGTAGTAAACAGCACAGCAGAAGCTCCTGCATTGTATGGTAATCAGCTCAGCCAGAGGTCCCCTTTAAAGGACGGATAGGTTTGCAGCCTGTGTTAGAGGGACTCCCTCCTCTGGATACTGGAATGGGCCAAACTCAAGTAATAGGCTCTGAAAATCAGTAGTTGAATCAGGGAGATGAATCAACCACAACCCAAGGAACCCCTTACAACTTCTGGAGGACCCTGGTTGAAAATGGCTGATATAGATTGGCCATATATAGACTTTAAAGCAGGGGTGTCAAAACTTTTTTCAAAGAGGGCCAGATTGGATGAAGTGAACATGGTGGAGGGCTGAACATTTTTCCGAACATTCTTTGAACCATTACAATTAAATGCAAATAAATTATTTTATGCCAAGTTAATTGCAAACGACATACTTTTCATTTCATAACATTAAGATCAACTGACAGCTGAGTTTTCACAATGTATTGAAAATAAATTTTAAAAAAACTTACCTGCACTAATGTGAAGGGTGAAAAAGGTAGCTGGAGCTGAAGTCTCTGCTCGGCAGCCGGGAGGGGAAGAGAAACACACTTCACGCTGGAAGCCCGGCCCTGACGTCACCGCCCTCTGTCGCTCCCAGCGCGGCACAGTCACGCATGCGCACTGCTCTCAAGCAGAAGACTGTCTGCCACAGAAGGGAGGGCCATGCGACAGCCGCATTTACACAGACCAGGGAGAACGCGCCGCAGTCAGGCATGCGCACTGCCCTCTGGTCTCAAGCAGAAGACTGTCTGCCATAGAAGGGAGGGCCGTGGGAGGGCCACATTACACAGAGCAGGGAGGGCTGTTGGAGGGCCGTATTAAACCGACCCCCGGGCCGTAAATGGCCCGCGGGCCGGACTTTGGACATGCCTGCTTTAAAGTGTATCATTAAAGGACAGAAACAGTAAACTTTAAGTAGCAAAGATGTTTCCCATAGTCCATTGCTCACGCCACCATACCATCTAGGACAGTGGTTCTCAACCTTCCTAATGCCGTGACCCTTTAATACAGTTCCTCATGTTGTGGTGACCCCCAACCATAACATTATTTACCCAGTAATTATAATTCATGAGTGTCGTTTTACCTCCAATACTGCTGCTTTCAACACAGTAGCTGCTTTTAACAGAGTAGCTGCTTTCAACACAGCAGCTGCTTTCTACACAGTAGCTGCTCTTTACACATCAGAAATATGTTTTTCTGATGGTCTTAGGGGACCCCTGTGAAAGGGTCGTTTGACCCCCAAAGGGGTCGCGACCCACAGGTTGAGAACCACTGATCTAGGACATAATCCCTGCTCTAGAGATATTAGTTCTGTTCAACCAGAAGAGGCAGCTGGAAGAATCTGGAAATTCACAGGTAACAGGTTACTTATGTTACTGTTCTATAACATGTAATGTCTGAGATTGCTTTTGGCAGGAAACCTGAAGGACACAAAGTACATCTCATCTATCACATCCCAGATGTACAACCCAGACTTCTACGTAACCATCAAATCCCGTGCAATCCAGCCTACCTGTGAATGTGTTCCAAGGACTTGCACAGTTGGTACATATAATTACGGATTTTATTTTCTGATAATGGGTGTCTTCGCTCTGCAAGATGGAAGCAAAATGAGAATCAGAAGGAGCTTTGGAGACATCTTTGAAACAAAAATTTTACGGACACCAACCTATACTATATATTAAAAAAAATATGAACAATACAAACAAGAATAAAGTATCTGAACTTGCCTTTGTGTAAGAATTGTGCATAACTTAATTCTGACCTCCGGCCTTCTCTTCAGGCTTGCACAGTTGTACAGGTTCCACTCCTGTACTAAAATTGCTTACTTTGATTTCACTGCACACTGTGAACTTAGCACATTGTACATTAGAAGCTGCAGCAAATCAGATAGAGTCCCCCCCCCCCCCCTCATTTCTTAGCTGGAGGACATCTAACACTTTCCACCTCAGCTTGACAGTCCTTGGCCCACCCTTTTATTCATTAGATTTCATCACATGTGGGCATCACCTAAGGTAGGCTGCTGATTTCAGAAAACTATGTACAGTCTCTCCCAACAGCCACAATCTGCCTGAATTGCATAGAGAAGCAAAGAGAGTCTAAAACAAGGTATGTAATGAAAACAATAAAGATTTTATTTACAATTTCATAAGCATGTCAATGAAGGGGGAGGGGTGAACCAGAGCAGCCAAAATAGCAATGATTTGCAGTGCTCCTCCCGGTATCCTAAAGTGAGGAATAATCCACTTATTTTTGGGATCTGTGATAATTGGTACCGGTATATACCTTCTTCTTCTAAGAGGGCTCTACTCTGCTTCACTCTGGTTTGTTGGAGGGCTTTTGGGTTCCTTGTTGCCCACTTTGCTGTAACCCGTCAGGTTATATGTTCTTCCTATTAAATCAGTAGTAGACACCGCATGGTCACTTGTACCTACAGGAAAGCCTTGTATTAATGCTCACCTGTAGGTACAATGAATATCTTTTAAACATGCAAAGTTTAGGAGATGTTCTCTAGTTTTGCAGCCGGTGACATTGCTGGTGTGTGCACACAGTGCTCTGCATCGACAACATTCTGCTTATGTTGTGAATAAGAAAAGGGCGCCTCTAAGTGTAGACATTTAAAAGGATTTATTGTACACAGACAATTGGCAACTCACATAAAAGCAGATTTCAAAAGCACATCTGTATCCATCAAAAGAATGGATGTCTGCAGTGTAAATTCATCTAAACGCCATGGTCCTGCTTGTTTTAGTTTCAGGAAGCCGGCCGCAAGATGGAGAGGATCTGAGGGCCAGGGCTGGAACGCTCGTGGAGTACAACATGATGCGTATGACATCACTCGACGTAATGCGACACGTTTCCTGAGCAAGTGTACGATCCAAACGCACACGTTCCTGCGTAAAAAATGGCTGTGTGTATAAGTGGGTGCTGCAGCGACCGTCAGCTGGAACCGAACAGAATCAGCGAGGGAGAATGTCACCAGCACACCGAGGATCACCAATACGGGTCCAAAGGTTCTAATGAACGATCACATAGTTACAGCAAGGCAACGTTTCGGAGTCTCGCAGGACCCCTTCATCAGGCATGTGACCACAACGTTTCAGGATCTCGCAGGACCCCTTCATCAGGCATGTGACCACGTTTCGGAGTCTCATAGGACCCCTTCATCAGGCATGTGACCACGTTTCGGAGTCTCGCAGGACCCCTTCATCAGGCATGTGACCACAACGTTTCAGGGTCTCGCAGGACCCCTTCATCAGGCATGTGAACACAACGTTTCAGGGTCTCGCAAGACCCCTTCATCAGGCATGTGACCACAACGTTTCAGGGTCTCGCAAGACCCCTTCATCAGGCATGTGACCACAATGTTTCGGAGTCTCGCAGGACCCCTTTATTAGGCATGTGACCACGTTTCGGAGTCTCGCAGGACCCCTTCATCAGGCATGTGACCACGTTTCGGAGTCTCGCAGGACCCCTTCATCAGGCATGTGACCACAATGTTTCAGAGTCTCGCAGGACCCCTTCATCAGGCATGTGACCACGTTTCGGAGTCTCGCAGGACCCCTTCATCAGGCATGTGACCACGTTTCGGAGTCTCGCAGGACTCCTTCATCAGGCATGTGACCACTTTTCGGAGTCTCGCAGGACCCCTTCATCAGGCATGTGACCACAACGTTTCGAAGTTTTGCAGGACCCCTTCATCAGGCATGTGACCATGTTTCAGAGTCTCGCAGGACCCCTTCATCAGGCATGTGACAACGTTTTGGAGTCTCACAGGACCCCTTCATCAGGCATGTGACCACGTTTCGAAGTCTCGCAGGACCCTTTCATCAGGCATGTGACCACGTTTCGGAGTCTCGCAGGACCCCTTCATCAGGCATGTGACCACAAGTTTCAGAGTCTCGCAGGACCCCTTCATCAGGCATGTGACCACGTTTCGGAGTCTCGCAGGACCCCTTCATCAGGCATGTGACCACAACGTTTCGGAGTCTCGCAGGACCCTTTCATCAGGCATGTGACCACAATGTTTCGGAGTCTCGCAGGACCCCTTCATCAGGCATGTGACCACTTTTCAGAGTCTCGCAGGACCCCTTCATCAGGCATGTGACCACAACGTTTCGGAGTCTCGCAGGACCCCTTCATCAGGCATGTGACAACGTTTCGGAGTCTTGCAGGACCCCTTCATCAGGCATGTGACCACATTTCGGAGTCTTGCAGGACCCCTTCATCAGGCATGTGACCACGTTTCGGAGTCTCGCAGGACCCCTTCATCAGGCATGTGACCACAACGTTTTGGAGTCTCGCAGGACCCCTTCATCAGGCATGTGACCACGTTTCGGAGTCTCGCAGGACCCCTTCATCAGGCATGTGACCACAATGTTTCGGAGTCTCGCAGGACCCCTTCATCAGGCATGTAACCACTTTTCGGAGTCTCACAGGACCCCTTCATCAGGCATGTGACCACAACGTTTCGAAGTTTCGCAGGACCCCTTCATCAGGCATGTGACCTAATCAAATGCCTGATGAAGGGGTCCTGCGAGACTCCAAAACGTTGCCTTGCTGTAACTATGTGATCGTTTATTAAAACTTTTGGACCCATATTGGTGATCCTCGGTGTGCTGGTGACATTCTCCCTTACATTTCCTGAGCATGCGCACTGCACATGTACTGACAGGTGTGCTGCTTTCTCAAGCTAATGGAGAGGAATTGATGGAGCCTTCATATATGTTTATAGAGGCCGATGCTCCTGAACTTTTAAAGGGGCAACAATACTATTGCACGGAACTTGTTTGCACAGTATAATACAACAATAAAAACAGTATTAGCATTATATGGAACAACAATATCTTTTTTTTTTTTTACATTAAACACATCTCTTTCAACAGTGACTGAATATATACATACTGTATTTAAAAAAAACTATTATCACAAGATAGAGGTGGATCTAAAAGATACGTGATATTTTTTGGGGGGGGGGTTTGAAAGGTGTATATGTACGGGAAGAAAAAAAACACCACAATTATTGTGCATTTCAAGCGATAAATGTAAAGAACTGCTGATTGATACTAATGATATGTTAAAGACGACTAATACAAAGCAATTTCTAATACATGTGTAAAAAAAAAAGCACGAATCTGTAATGTAAAAACTATATATATATGTATACTGTAGCAGGGGCGGACTGACCATTTGGAAACTCAGGCACTGCCCGAGGGGCTGGGGTCAGTAGGGGGCCCCATGAGATGCCCCTGGTACCTTTTTCATAGGCTTTTTTGAGTTTGGGCAAGGACACAGGGGCCCCATGATCCCCTATTGCCCGGGGACCCCATGAGTTGTCAGTCCGCCCCTGTACCGTAGTATATATATATATATATATATATAAATACATTTTGGATGAAAAGAACCTAAGGAATTGCACAGTTATATACTAACTGATCACAGCTTGTGGACCAACCAACCCCGATGTTCATAAGTCACTCCCATTGGTTGGTTGGTCATACCAATACAAACAAAACAAATAAACATGAGAATGCCTAAACATTTGTAATTGCAACAATTTTCTTGGAAGATACCCACATAAACAGTACGGGCTCCAAAGAATCTCCAAACAGTCTTTCTCAACCTTTTCAAGACAGAGGAACCTCTAAGATAACTTTCAAGCCTCGGGGAACACCTGATAAAAAGACTATATCTACAACTCAGGATACATCAATGTGATGATCAGCGGGAAGAATGCTCCTTATACGTGTGGTTATTGGGAAGAATTACACCCTTACAGAGAGCTAAAAAGATCAATGGTGTCAATGGGAACTTATTTGAGAGGCAGAAATTGTTAATTGCTATAGGAACCCCAAACAACCTCTGAAGGAACCCTGGTTAGGAAACCCTGATCTAAAACATGCAGTTTCACATACTATCCCTGGTGGGAATAAATCTCAGGACCCCAGCATGCAAGGCGCCCCTCATTCTCATCTCAGAATGTTGGGAGGTATGGCATTGCACATTGATTACATTGCAGAAGCCGCTGTACAAGCCAACATAATGTTATCCTTGGAAAATAGAAAGCATTTCTGATGTACTTTCACAGGCAATAATAAAATGCTCTTATATGTACAGTGTAATAAACGCTAGAGCTGTTGTATGAGGTTTATATATAGTCCCTTTACAATATATATATATATCTGCTACATTCATAGAAATATGATGGCCTGGGTTCACTTAACATTAATCGCCAAGTCTACAGACTTAGAAAACTGGCTAAAAGATCGTATTCAGAGAGTAGTGGTTAATGATTCATACTCTGAATGGTTTCGGGGTGTCAGTGGTGTACCCCAAGGTTCAGTGTTGGGACCCTTACTTTTTAATATATTTATAAACAATATGGGGTCTGGGATTATAAATCCCATTTCAGTCTTTGCAGATGACACCAAGCTGTGCCGGGGAATAACGTCCTTACAGGATGTCTCCAACTTACAAGCCGACCTCAATGCTCTGTGTAATTGGGCAACTATGTGGCAAATGAGGTTTAATGTTGATAAATGTAAGGTTCTGCACTTGGGGGCTAAGAATATGCATGCATCATACATACTAGGGGGGGGGGTACAACTGGGGGAATCAATGGTGGAGAAAGATCTGGGGGTTCTGGTAGGTCACAAGCTCAATAATGGCAGCAATGCCAAGCTGGGGGTTCTAAAGCGAGCAAAATCCTCTCTTGTATTAAAATAGGTATAGACTCCAGAGAGAGAGATATCATATTACACCCCCCCCCCGGTACAAATCATTAGTAAGACCTCATCTGGAATATGCAGTTCAGTTTTGGGCACCAATTCACAAAAAGAACATTGGGGAACTGGAGAAAGTACAGAGAAGGGCAACCAAACTGATAAGAGGCATGGAGGAGATCAGCTATGAAGAAAGATTAGAGGAACTGAATTTATTCTCTCTTGAGAAGAGGAGATTAAGGGGGATATGATCTCCATGTATAATACATAAGGGGGGATATGATCACCATGTATAATACATAAGGGGGGATATGATCTCCATGTATAATACATAAGGGGGGATATGATCTCCATGTATAATACATAAGGGGGGGATATGATCTCCATGTATAATACATAAGGGGGGATATGATCACCATGTATAATACATAAGGGGGGATATGGTCTCCATGTATAATACATAAGGGGGGATATGATCTCCATGTATAATACATAAGGGGGATATGATCTCCATGTATAATACATAAGGGGGGATATGGTCTCCATGTATAATACATAAGGGGGGATATGATCTCCATGTATAATACATAAGGGGGGATATGATCTCCATGTATAATACATAAGGGGGGATATGATCTCCATGTATAATACATAAGGGGGGATATGATCTCCATGTATAATACATAAGGGGGGGATATGATCTCCATGTATAATACATAAGGGGGGATATGGTCTCCATGTATAATACATAAGGGGGGATATGATCACCATGTATAATACATAAGGGGGGATATGATCTCCATGTATAATACATAAGGGGGGGATATGATCTCCATGTATAATACATAAGGGGGGATATGGTCTCCATGTATAATACATAAGGGGGGATATGATCACCATGTATAATACATAAGGGGGGATATGATCTCCATGTATAATACATAAGGGGGGATATGATCTCCATGTATAATACATAAGGGGGATATGATCAACATGTATAATACATAAGGGGGGATATGATCTCCATGTATAATACATAAGGGGGGATATGATCTCCATGTATAATACATAAGGGGGGATATGATCACCATGTATATTACATAAGGGGGGATATGATCTCCATGTATAATACATAAGGGGGGATATGATCACCATGTATAATACATAAGGGGGGATATGATCTCCATGTATAATACATAAGGGGGATATGATCTCCATGTATAATACATAAGGGGGGATATGATCTCCATGTATAATACATAAGGGGGGATATGATCAACATGTATAATACATAAGGAGGGATATGATCTCCATGTATAATACATAAGGGGGATATGATCTCCATGTATAATACATAAGGGGGGATATGATCACCATGTATAATACATAAGGGGGGGGTAAGGGGGGGATATGATCTCCATGTATAATACATAAGGGGGGATATGATCACCATGTATAATGCATAAAGGGGGATATGATCTCCATATATAATACATAAGGGGGGTAAGGGGGGGATATGATCTCCATGTATAATACATAAGGGGGATATGATCTCCATGTACAATACATAAGGGGGATATGATCTCCATATATAATACATAAGGGGGGTAAGGGGGGGATATAATCTCCATGTATAATACATAAGGGGGATATGATCTCCATGTACAATACATAAGGGGGGCTATGATCACCATGTATAATACATAAGGGGGGATATGATCACCATGTATAATACATAAGGGGGGATATGATCCCCATGTATAATACATAAGGGGGGATATGATCTCCATGTATAATACATAAGGGGGATATGATCTCCATGTATAATACATAAGGGGGGATATGATCTCCATGTATAATACATAAGGGAGGATACAATCTCCATGTATAATAGATAAGGGGGGATACGATCTCCATGTATAATACATAAGGGGGGATATGATCTCCATGTATAATACATAAGGGGGGATATGATCTCTATGTATAATACATAAGGGGGATATGATCTCCATGTATAATACATAAGGGGGGATATGATCAACATGTATAATACATAAGGGGGGATATGATCTCCATGTATAATACATAAGGGGGATATGATCTCCATGTATAATACATAAGGGGGGATATGATCACCATGTATAATACATAAGGGGGGATATGATCTCCATGTATAATACATAAGGGGGGGTAAGGGGGGGATATGATCTCCATGTATAATACATAAGGGGGGATATGATCACCATGTATAATGCATAAAGGGGGATATGATCTCCATATATAATACATAAGGGGGGTAAGGGGGGGATATGATCTCCATGTATAATACATAAGGGGGATATGATCTCCATGTACAATACATAAGGGGGGCTATGATCACCATGTATAATACATAAGGGGGGATATGATCACCATGTATAATACATAAGGGGGGATATGATCACCATGTATAATACATAAGGGGGATATGATCTCCATGTATAATACATAAGGGGGGATATGATCTCCATGTATAATACATAAGGGGGATATGATCTCCATGTATATTACATAAGGGGGGATATGATCTCCATGTATAATACATAAGGGGGGATATGATCTCCATGTATAATACATAAGGGGGGATATGATCAACATGTATAATACATAAGGGGGGATATGATCTCCATGTATAATACATAAGGGGGGATATGATCTCCATGTATAATACATAAGGGGGATATGATCTCCATGTATAATACATAAGGGGGGATATGATCTCCATGTATAATACATAAGGGAGGATACGATCTCCATGTATAATAGATAAGGGGGGATATGATCTCCATGTATAATAGATAAGGGGGGATATGATCTCCATGTATAATACATGAGGGGGGATATGATCACCATGTATAATACATAGGGGGGGATATGATCTCCATGTATAATACATAAGGGGGGATATGATCTCCATGTATAATACATAAGGGGGATATGATCTCCATGTATAATACATAAGGGGGGATATGATCTCCATGTATAATACATAAGGGGGGATATGATCTCCATGTATAATACATAAGGGGGATATGATCTCCATGTATAATACATAAGGGGGGATATGATCTCCATGTATAATACATAAGGGGGATATGATCTCCATGTATAATACATAAGGGGGGATATGATCTCCATGTATAATACATAAGGGGGGGGGGGTAAGGGGGGGATATGATCTCCATGTATAATACATAAGGGGGGATATGATCACCATGTATAATACATAAAGGGGGATATGATCTCCATGTATAATACATAAGGGGGGTAAGGGGGGGATATGATCTCCATGTATAATACATAAGGGGGATATGATCTCCATGTACAATACATAAGGGGGGCTATGATCACCATGTATAATACATAAGGGGGGATATGATCACCATGTATAATACATAAGGGGGGATATGATCACCATGTATAATACATAAGGGGGGATATGATCACCATGTATAATACATAAGGGGGGATATGATCTCCATGTATAATACATAAGGGGGGATATGATCTCCATGTATAATACATAAGGGGGGATATGATCTCCATGTATAATACATAAGGGGGGATATGATCTCCATGTATAATACATAAGGGGGGATATGATCTCCATGTATAATACATAAGGGGGGGATATGATCTCCATGTATAATATATAAGGGGGGATATGATCTCCATGTATAAATACATCAGTGGTTCATATAGTGAACTCAGTGTAGAGTTATTCCCCCTGAGGTCATCACAGAGGACAAGGGGGCACTCTTTACGTCTGGAGAAAAAGAAATTTAATCTCCAAACACGGAAAGGTTTCTTCACAGTAAGAGCTGTGAAAATGTGGAATAGACTCCCTCAAGAGTTGGTTTCTGGCCAGCTCAGTGGATTGCTTTAAAAAAGTCCTGGATTCTTTCTTGGATACACAGAATATAACTGGATATAACATTTATATGTAAAGTTGATCCAGGGAATATCCTATTGCCTCTCTGGGGATCAGGAAGGATTTTTTCCCTTGCAGGAGCAAATTGGATCATGCTTTGCTGGGTTTTTTTTTGCCTTCCTGTGGATCAACTGTGGGTGTAGGATTATAACGTTTTTTTTTTTTTCAATAGTTGAACTGAATGAACTTTTGTCTTTTTTCAGTCAGACTAACTATGTAACTATGTACAGCTTGTCCACAGTTCTAGGAATCGCACAGAAAGTAACAGGTCTCCATTCACAAATAAAATTGGTGAATGATTAACTCACAACAGGTCCTTCCCTATTCTCAGAGCAAACAATCGGAGAGGAACAGAGGGCACCACAATGCGATCTCACGGCAAAGAGCTTCCAGGTTTCCAGGATAAACATGTACAACCATTGAATTCAGTTTTCTCTGCACACCAGCAGCTGTTCTGTACATAGCAACAGAATGGAACGTGACATGACATAGGAAAAACCTAATTGTTGTCATTTATAGCCTTTTTCAGTATAAAAATGGTGGAGTGTGTAATAGTAATGTGTAAAGCACAGGAACCCATAGAAACACATTTTATTTGAAGTAGATGAAGAGGACCCAGCAGGGAGACTTTTGGAAAAAAAGGCTGAAGGCTCTGGGCAGGGCTGTACTGTGAAGATTGTTGGAAAGGGGACAGAGGTAAGTATTAGACCAGAAGGGCTCCACTTAGAGGAGTGGATGCATGCCTTAAAGGGCAACAAACACCCAAGCAACCGTTGTCCCTTAACCCTTCCACTGCCACTGTCATAATTATCACAACACTATATAGCAAGAGCATCTGGGAGTAAGAAGATGAAAGTCATACTCTGTTTATCAGCTCATCTTGATACTTTATTGTGTTAGCAATAAGGTGGCTGCATACTTGCTGTCTCTACCCAGAGAAAAACCACAATCCCTAAATGTGTTTTACCCCAGTGGGTTGTTCACAGGGACAGAATAGCTCATTTAAAATGGTCTGTTGCAAAGTGGAAAACTGTTCTGTAGTCAGGAAAATCGAAATCTGACACTTTTTTTTGGCAACCATGGATGCCATGTCCTGTGGACTAAAGAGTAGAGGGACCTTCCAGCGCTGTCGGGGAAAACCCACACTTAAGGGATTCAATAACATTTTGAGTGGTAAAGCCAGATTGAAAAGTAGATGTATTTATTATACAAGCAAGTAGTTTGACCTACATACAGGTACAGCAGCAAAATGCATAGTGTTGGATTCAGAGGTATTGCTCTAAGGCAGGCCATAGAAGGGTCGAAAATCAGCCGATTTTTCGGCCGAAAAAAAAATCGGACGATTTTCGCACCGTTTTTTGGGTTAATTGGATGGCTGTTTTTCTGGATTTTGGCACAATTTTTTAATTGGTAAAGTTCGAAACAAATCGGCTGATTTTCGCAGCAATGATGGGCAAATTGGCCGATCTTTTTACCGATAAAAAATCTGCGCATGAGCCGTGACCTGCAAGAAAAAGAAGAAAAAGTAGAATTCCAGTCCGCTTTTATATTTGACATAAAAAAGTATTGCGGTTGCAACAATGTATCTAATTGTATCTGAATAAAAACAGCTGTATCTGAAATGGAAACAAATAGATACAATGTTGCAACTGCTATACTTTTTAATGTCAAATATAATAGCAGAGTTCTCTGCAGGGACAGAAGTAATTAAATGCCGGCTGTAGACGGGACGAAAATCAGACGATTTTTTTTACCGTTGGTGGAAACGTCGGCCTATTGAACGACCGATTTTTCGTTTAAAAAAACGTCCGGTTTTCGACCCATCTATGGCCTGCATAACTGTTGCGAAATCTAATACAATTTATATGTACTAAGATGGGTGGGAACCTAACTATCTGACTTTGTTTGAAGTTCCATCTATGTCTCTGGTGGAATTTATTGAGATGGTAATGGACATTCACGCAACCATGTTATTTCCAATAGGTCTTTGAGGGAGCAATGCTTCAAAGGACAGAGCAATCTTCCCAGCTGGAGGTGTAAATAGCATTCTAACACAAGAATTACAGATCTTACTCAATAACAGTGTATTTTGTTTTTGTGTTGTTCTTGGCAACACAATAACCCCCCCCCCCATCCAAAAAGAGAGAGAGATACAGAGGGGGATAGAGAGAGAGGGAGGGAGGGGGAGAGAGAGGGAGGGAGGGATGGGGAAAGAGAGAGGGGGAGAGAGAGGGGGGGAGAGTGAGAGAGGGTTAGGGGGGGGAGGAGAGGGAGAAATAGGTGAGAGAGAAATAGGAGGGAGGGGGAGAAATAGGAGGGAGAGAAAGGGGAGAGAGAGAGCATGAGAGATGTCCCAGGTTGAAAAATATGAATGGCATGTCCATCCTTCCACCTTTCCTGCCAGAAAACAAGGCTGCCACACACATTTTACCTTTCTGATGAAATGATTCCCCAGACTCTTGTACCGTTATTGTTTGCGATTGGATGGGTGTGACAACTAACCAGGCAAAAAGCAGACTATTTAATCACTTTTGGGTGCAGGTGGTGTAATGTCCTGCACCACATTTCCCAACAACTAAGTCACTGCCTCTTCTATATCAATCCGCCATGCAGACCGGGACTTTATTTGAATTGTCCAGACATGTAGTGCAGATCATTACTTTGCCTGCACATGAAAGTGATTAAAAAGTCCACTTGGCTGGGCAAAGTTTTTTTTTTTTTATTGTCACAAATTGCCCAGGGTCCCCTCTCTGCCTCCATCCCCCCCACTGCTGAATTTGTCGCCCAGAACTGGAGGACCTGGAGAGGAGTAGGAGCACTTTGCACTGCACAGCATCTGTAGCAGCCTGGGGGGGGGGGGGGGGAGTGGGCGCCGTAACCCCTCCCCACCTGTCCCCTTGAAATATGCCGCCCAAGGCAAACGCCTAATTTGCCTCACACTAAATAGGTCCCTGCACACTAAGACTTCTAATAATAAAATATACATCCAATATATCTGCTTAATCAAAACTAAATGTTTGATAAATAAAAATGGCTGTTTCACTTTCCCCCACAGTGCTCTGGCAAAGCTGGCATCTCTGATAGTATGGAGGTGCATTAGCACGTATGGAATGGGTAGCTTGGATATCTGGGAAGGCACCATGAATGCTGAAAGATATATCCAGGTTTTAGTGCAGCATATGTTCCCATCCAGACAATGCCTTTTTTTTTAATGCCTTCATATTTCAGCAGGACAATGCTATGGCATGGCTTCATAGTAGAAGAGTTTAGGTGCTTAACAGGCCTGCCTGCAGTCCAGACCTTTCACCCAATGCAAATATCTGGTGCATCTTGAAACAAAAAATGTGACAATCAAGACCCAGGACTGTTGATCAGTTAGAATCCTTTTTCAGGCAGGAATGGGACAATATTCCTATCCCAGAATGCCAGCAACCGGTCTTCTCAGCTCCCAGATGTTTACAGAGTGTTGCTAAAAAGAGGGGAGGGGATGCTTCATCATGGTAAGCATGGCTCAGTCCCAATTTTTTTGAGACTTGTTGTCATCAATTTCAAAATTACCTCTTTTTTTTTTTTCTTAAAATAGTACATTTTCTCAGTTTAAACATTTGATATGTTTTCTATTTTCTTTTGTGAATAAAATATGGTTTCATGAATTATTGCATTCTGCTTATATGTAGATTTTACATGGCGTCCCAAATTTTATTGGGAATTGGGGTTGCATATTGCGAGAAGCTCACAGTGTGCAGTGAGTAAGCATTTTCAGTACTGGAGAGTAGCCAGTATAACTATGCAAGACTGAAAAGAATGAGCTCTGATTTAAAGGATTAGTTTACCTTTTTGAGAAAAAATAATAAATGCACATATTTTTGCAGGGGGGGGGGGGGGAATGTGCATTTATTATTTATTCCTTAAGGAGCCTGGAAAGGATTGTACCCGTAATCAGTGGATCAGGGGTGCAATGACAAACCCTGCAGCTTTCTGCCCATACCTTCATACGGGCTGACTGTTTACAAGCCGACAATGGCTGACAGTAGTTGTAGTTCAGGGGCGGACTGAAAACTCATGGGGCCCCCGGGCAATAGGGGATCATGGGGCCCCTGTGTCCTTGCTCAAATTCAAAAAAGCCTATGAAAAAGGTACCAGGGGCATCTCATGGGGCCCCCTACTGACCCCGGGCCCTCGGGCAATGCCCGAGTTTCCAAATGGTCAGTCTGCCCCTGTTGTAGTTTGCGCATGCACAGGAAACTGTGATTGAATGCCATGGACGCATGAGCGAAGCCCAACACGGCCACATTATTTTCAAATAGTGACATTGGACATGGGGAGAAGATCCCGAGCTCCCTGTCACAAGGTGCAGACAGGGGAAGAGGCTGCAACCGCTGGAACATGGTCCACCCTGACCCCAGGTTCACACCTAAGCAATTTCCGCAGCGTTTTGCAGACATGCACTACAGTACATTTAAGATGATTTCCTATGGGACACGTTCATATCTCCGCGTCTTCACCCGGGCATTTTTTGGAAAGGGTCAAGGACTTTTTTAAATGCAAAAAGCTGCATTTTGGTTCTATAGAATTCAATGGAAACGCTGCAGAAAAGCATGTAGTGTGTTTTTGATGTGTTTTAATCTGCCTAGCAACAAGAAACAAAACCCCCCGCAAAACGTGTCAAAAACGCTTGTGCAAAAACGCAAAACGAACCGCAAAAAGCACTGCAGAAACAGATCAATTGCAAACTACATAGGTGTGAACCTAGCCTAAATACGGGTGGAACATGTAACGTGTTCCAAAAGGTGAACTTATCCTTTTGAACCCAATCACTAAAATCTCATACAACCTATACAATGTTAGTTCAAAGTCATTTCCAATATTCTTAAATCTGCAGCTTTCATTATAAAATAATACCTGCTGATCTTCCCATGAAGGTCCATGTTCAGGTACTTATAGGGTGACAACACTAGGTCCCTGTGTTCCTGTATTGTCACCTTATCACATGGGCATTTGATGCAGACTACAAGTGGCCTGATTCAACACACATTACATGGGCATTGTACACTGTTGTCACCAGGGCTGCTGTTAGAAACCATGGGGCCCCATGCTGCCAACCTGACAGGGCCCCTCCCCCCAAAAAAAACTCAGTTTACCCTGCTTTAGTTGTGAATGAACACAGTGTGTGATCAGCACCAATCACCCATTGTGTTCATTCAGGAAAGGAATGGGCTGGTAAATGTGCCATATTTACTGGACCCTTGTAGCACCGTGGAGGTGGGGGTTTTGGGTGCGGAGGAGGGGCCCACCCATCACTCTCCCTGCCCACATCAGATTCATCCAGCTGCCTGGGTCCCCCTGGCTGGTCTGGGTCCCATACAGGAGGACTGGTGGTACCCCTAATCCACAGCCCTGGTTGTCACCACCAGGAAACCCACCCTGAGAGATGCCATGCAGCCATCACTCTAGTGCACGTGGAAAGGAAGTGGCTGCAAAGGGTAGCAGCACTGGGATAAAAAAAAAAGAAGATGATAAAGAAAAATTTGAAAACATTTTGATACATACAAATTTATTAGACTTAGGCTGGCCATACATTATACAATTTTCTTTAGATTTACCAAAAACCATATAATGGGAGGTCAAACCTAACAACACTTTCAATTGTATCCAATTAGGCAGGCCCTTGCACTACATAGTAAATCTAAAGGAAATTGGGCAGAAATTGGACAGAAAATTGTATAGTGTATGGCCAGCCTAAATGTCTTCCAGGGTTTACATCTAAGTAACCAGATCAGACATGGAATACGTAAAGCCCAATTTACATAAATCCCTGCATACGAGTTGTTGTGAGCAGGAAATGGAATTGGGTAAGCTGCAGGACAGTGCGATAAGACTTCTAATGGCGGGATTCATTTACCTCTTATCAGCTCATAGATATTCATGTCCATCAATTCACAAATCAGAGCCAGGCATCCCGATTTCCTGTCACTGGAAGACAGAAAAGCATCCAGAGTAATCCACAAAGATTATCCGTGAATCAGAACTCATATCTACAAACTGTGAAAGAGGATCACCTGCTTTTCAGATCCAAATGTAATTGAAAATGCACGTGCATTGCAACAAGAATCAACAAAAATAGAAGAGATTTCACAGAAAATAAGCAGAAAAATGGAATACGTACAAAAGCACTTCATGTAAAGCCAGGATATTCGGGTGTGGGCTCAGCCTCCTTAGCGCTTGGATTTCTCTCAGATTATTCACTTGCTCTGTGCTTGAGATATGTAATAAATAATAACAGATTGTCATTACTAGGATTTTTGTTGCATCCTTTTTTAAAATAAAATTTATAAAATAATCTCTAGCTCCCTTGTCTCCTCCTTCCATGCTCATCTCCAGGGCTTCTCCAGAGCTTCCCCCATCCTCTGGAACTCTCTACCCCAATTTATCAGACTATCGCCTACTCTGCTCACTTTTAGGCGATCTCTGAAAACCTATCTCTTCAGGGAAGCCTATTCTGCCCTCAGCTAATAATGGAATCATCTACTCTTCCTACCAGTCCATCCCCCACAGTTATTACCTTTTGTACCACTAGCCCCTCCCTCCTAGATTGTAAGCTCCAAAGAACAGGGCCCCCCTAACCCTCTTGTATTGAACTGTATTGTTGCTGTATTGTCTCCCGTTATATTGTAAAGCGCTGAACAAACTGTTGGCGCGATATAAATCCTGTATAATAATAATAATAAAATGACAAATAAATAGACGGCACACGTAGGGGATTATTGAATTGGACAGAGGAATGAACAAACTGCTAAATGTGGTGACCATGGAAAAAAAAGAATCACAATACATCATGTACAGATTTGGCTCCAAATGCACCTTTTTCTTTAATTTTGGAGGGAGCATGGAAGGGTTAGAACCTCAGGCAGGTTATTTTGTGGCCTGATTTTGAAGCCTTTTCCCTTATTACCTGTCCTAATGACAGAGGAAATAAGCAGAGCTCATTACAGGGGGAATGGCAAAAAGAGAAAATATTCAGGGATTGTCCCCAGAAGGGGGGATGCCTGGTCACCCTACTTTATACAAGACTTCTAGTTCCAATGTCTTCCTGCATAGGGTCCAAACAGAGTTTAGATACACCCCTGAACACAACAATCATTCACCAAGCTACACCCCCGAACACAACAATCATTCACCAAGCTACACCCCTGAACACAACAATCATTCACCAAGCTACACCCCCGAACACAACAATCATTCACCAAGCTACACCCCTGAACACAACAATCATTCACCAAGCTACACCCCTGAACACAACAATCATTCACCAAGCTACACCCCTGAACACAACAATCATTCACCAAGCTACACCCCTGAACACAACAATCATTCACCAAGCTACACCCCTGAACACAACAATCATTCACCAAGCTACACCCCTGAACACAACAATCATTCACCAAGCTACACCCCTGAACACAACAATCATTCACCAAGCTACACCCCTGAATACAACAATCATTCACCAAGCTACACCCCTGAACACAACAATCATTCACCGAGCTACACCCCTGAACACAACAATCATTCACCAAGCTACACCCCTGAACACAACAATCATTCACCGAGCTACACCCCTGAACACAACAATCATTCACCGAGCTACACCCCTGAATACAACAATCATTCACCGAGCTACACCCCCGAACACAACAATCATTCACCTAGCTACACCCCCGAACACAACAATCATTCACCAAGCTACACCCCCGAACACAACAATCATTCACCAAGCTACACCCCCGAACACAACAATCATTCACCAAGCTACACCCCCAAACACAACAATCATTCACCAAGCTACACCCCCGAACACAACAATCATTCACCAAGCTACACCCCCGAACACAACAATCATTCACCAAGCTACACCCCCGAACACAACAATCATTCACCAAGCTACACCCCCGAACACAACAATCATTCACCAAGCTACACCCCTGAACACAACAATCATTCACCAAGCTACACCCCCGAACACAACAATCATTCACCAAGCTGGAATACCTTTTGAAAAGTTGCTTCATCTTCTTACATGCGTAGTAGTTTCCATCTTTTAAACTTTGGGCCTTGACAACTTCCGAAAAGGTCCCTTCACCTATTTTATTAATTGTCTTATACTCTGGAATAAAAACACAAAAAAATATAAAAGGTGTGATTTTTTTTTTTTATTTAGGTCTAGGTGGTCATAGCTATACAATCAGCAAAACACCAATGTGCATAAATGGAATGCTAAGTAGAAGAAGCCAAGTATAACAGATTGCCCAGCACAGCACAAAAAAAAAACAAAACACCCCAATAAATGACAAAACTTACTTGGTCAAGCTTACAAAGCTGCAATATCTATGCACTTGTGATGCATTTATGAACACATCCAAATCATTGGTGCATTTAAAAAAATCGTCTGCCCCCACCAGACCCCTCGTGTGGAGAAAGCCTGACATTGACCAGCAATACCCCTGCCCCTTGCCTGCAGAGCTTTCCACTACTCGCTCCCCCCCCCCCCCCGTGGCGATAGAGAGTAAGACACTCATCTTCATCTCCGGATATCCCCAGGAATGAGAGTCAGGCTCTACATACACCATTAATCAGCCCACAGCCTCTCTCGGACCCCACTTGGTTCCCATGGAGCACATGTCCCTTCTTTCATCCCTTTTCATGCCCTAAAAAGAAATCCATATAGTGGGGGGTTGGGGAGGATATGATTATGGGCTTTACAATTACCTCCAAATCCTGAGAACTTCAAAGTTCTTAACCACTTGCCCTCCAGAGGATTTACCCCCCTTTGTAAAACAGAAGTGCTGGTTGGTGGTCTACAACCTCCGTATAATAGTCCAGTCACATCCGGGTTGAGAATGCCAAAACAATATGGGCCTAAAAAAGACCATAATATATAAATATAAATTGGTTAGTATTCCGCTGAAACGTGGGTATTAAAGCATGGGCTTTAAAAAAGATGTATCAGTCATGGAGACCAATATGTATGCAATCCCTCAGTAGGGAGTAAAAGGCAAACAGCTCTAACTTAGCCTGCGATAGGTTGTCGCCAATAATAGGTATAGAAACTAGTTGGCCTAGAAGAAAAAAGGAGAAAACAAGGTGCCCCCATTAGTGTGACTCCCCTCTATGTTCATAACCCCAAACCATCTATAGTATTTATCACCCCAAAGGGATGTAGTCTACCTGCAACCACAAAGAAGCCCAAAGTCTGTGGAGTCACCAATGAGGTCCACTCAGGGGTACAGGAGTCCCAAGAGGCAGTACACCGGCCCACGCCACTTATATACACTCAAACTAGGCACACCAACAATGCTCGGCGTGTGACGCAATCCTAGTCCATGCACACGCAGAGCCCATCCTGACAATTTGTGACCATGGGACTACCCACGTAGATGGGGAGAAGAAAGGATCCGGGGAGATCCAATGCTCCCCAATCCACGGGCAAACCAGTACGGCAGCCACCACCATCCCCGGGAGCACAATGGCCACAGGGGGAGTAGACGCGGGCCGGCTGGCCCAAGACACAACCGCAACCTTTTACTCCCTAGTGAGGGATTGCATACATATTGGTCTCCATGATTGATACATCTTTTCAAGCATAGAGGTAAATTCTTCTTATGGATTTGGGCCCATGCCGTAATACCCGTGTTTCAGCGGGATAACAGCCAATTTATATTTTATGGTCTTTTTTAGGCTCATATTGTTTTGGCATTATCAACCCAGATGTGGCTGGACTATTATACGGAGGTTGTAGACCACCAACCAGCACTTCTGTTTGACAATCTTTACCTGCTGATCGTCTGGGGAGTCTTGTGGGGTTTTTCACCTGCCCATAGTCTGGCTTATGCACCCCCACACCCGACAGTGGGTGCTACCCTTCTTTGTTAGCCTGGAGGGACCTGGTTCTGCTTGCGCTGGGGAGTTTATTGTCACACAATGCACAATAGCTAACTATGTACAGTGGGGATCGAAAGTTTGGGCACCCCAGCTAAAAATTTGTATTAATGTGCATAAAGAAGCCAAAGAAAGATGGAAAAATCTCCAAAAGGCATCAAATTACAGATTAGACATTCTTATAATATGTCAACAAAAGTTAGATTTTATTTCCATCATTTACACTTTCAAAATAACAGAAAACAAAAAAATGGCGTCTGCAAAAGTGGAAACAAGTTCTGTGGACCGATGAGGTTAAAATTGAACTTTTTGGCCGGAATGAGCAAAGGTACGTTTGGAGAAGAAGGGGCACAGAATTTAATGAAAAGAACCTCTGTCCAACTGTTAAGCATGGGGTTGGATCAATCATGCTTTGGGGTTGTGTTGCAGCCAGTGGCACAGGGAACATCTCACGAGTAGAAGGAAAAATGGATTCAATAAAATTTCAGCAAATTTTGGATGGTAGCTTGATGCCATCTGCGAAAAAGCTGAAGTTAAAGAGAGGATGGCTTCTACAAATGGATAATGATCCTAAACACACCTCGAAATCCACGGGGGATTACATCAAGAGGCGTAAACTGAAGGTTTTGCCATGGCCTTCACAATCTCCTGACCTCAACATAATTGAAAATCTATGGATAGACCTTAAAAGAGCAGTGCGTGACAGACAGCCCAGAAATCTCAAAGAACTGGAAGACTTTTGTAAGGAAGAATGGGCAAAGATACCTCAAACAAGAATTGAAAGACTCTTGGCTGGCTACAAAAAGCGTTTACAAGCTGTGATACTTGCCAAAGGGGGCAGTACAAGATATTAACTCTGCAGGGTGCCCAAACTTTTGCAGACGCCATTTTTTTGTTTTCTGTTATTTTGAAAGTGTAAATGATGGAAATAAAATCTAACTTTTGTTGACATATTATAAGAATGTCTAATCTGTAATTTGATGCCTTTTGGAGATTTTTCCATCTTTCCTTGGCTTCTTTATGCACATTAATACAAATTTTTAGCTGGGGTGCCCAAACTTTCGATCCCCACTGTAAGTGTTTATAAGTGTTTCTTATGTTGTATTTCTGTCTAAATTCATATATATCCATATTGTTCAAGTTTATTAATCTCAGATGCATTGCTAGCCCCTAGAGAAGCGACTTCAGTCGCAAAACGTGTCGGGCGTCTGTTGCACAGCTTGAATATTCCCCACCTTTTGAAAGAAATATACTGTCCTCACCTTCTGTACTCAACACCCTTGTTGGAACCAGTTTGTTATGGTTGGTTGGTTGTGGGAAATCAGCTGTGGTTTAAGTGTGCAATGTAATTTTAACTATATACAAGATATATTTTAGAGGTGATATGTGAATAAAGGAACATTGATTTTATCTTTTGTGTACCAAGTTTTTGTGCCTAAAAAGTCCACTCAATATCTTTTTCTCCATTACAATTAATTAGGGACGTGGCACTATGGTATAAGTTGGGTCATGACCTCCTGCCACCCGATGGTCGCCCCATTTTTCTCTTCTGGAGAAATGCACGATCCCGTTTCTCTATGTGCCACCCGGCCGCCCCTCCTAATCCATCGCTTGGTGCCCTGGGCTCCTGTATTTTCCCCCCATGGCCGGCCCCCCCTCATCTTCTGCAGCACTGCCGCCAGGTTCCCCCCTCCCTGCAGCTGCTGTGGAGCATCTGTCAGAATAGACTGTCCACAGTGCTGACAGTCCCGCGCCCCCCACCACAGAGGGGAGAGGAGAGAGAGAGAGCTGGTTCTGCCCCTCCTCCTCCCACCCTTTCCCCCTGTGTCTGCCCCGCCCACACTCCCGGGCAGGTTTGTGTCTTCCCTCCCCTTTCTTTATCTCTCTCTTTCTTTCTCTAGATCTATTCTCTCTCTCTCTTTCCTTCCTTCCTTTTCCTTCTTTTTTTCCCTCTCTCTCTCTTTTTTCTCTTTCTTTCTTTCTTAATTTCTTTCCTTCTTTTTCTCTTTCTGTCTCCTCCTTTCCCTCTTTCTTTCTTGCCTTCTTTCCTTTTTTCTCTCTCTCTCTCTCTATATATATCTTTTTCTATCTTTGTCTCTTCTTTCTTTCTCCCTCTCACTTTCTTTCTTTCTCTCTGTCTCCGCTTTCTCTCCTTCTTTCTCTCTCTCTCTCTTCTTTCTTTCTCTCTTATTTCCTTCCTTCTCTCTATTTCTCTCTCTCACTCTGTCTTCTCTTTCTCTCTTCATTTCCTTCTCTCTCTGTCTCCTCTTTCTTTCCTTTTTTCTCTCTCTCTATATCTTTTTCTATCTCTCTGTCTCCTCTTTCTTTCCTTCTCTCTTTCACTAGATCTCTTTCTTTCTCTATCTCTCTGTCTCTCCTCTCTTCCTTTCTTTCCCTCTCACCAAAATCCCCCAAAGGGGCTCCAACAAAAAAAGGGTAAAAAAAAATAAGAAAAATATAAAATTGTAAAAAATAAAATAAAAATCTAATGAAGCTAGTGGCGGAACTACCAGGGTCGCAAAGGTCACTCTTGTGACCGGGCCACCGGACTCCGAGGAAAGGGTGCATGGGCTTGGGGCTGCCCAGTCCAAAATCCCCGGACCTATTGTTTGTCCCTGTCTGGGCCTGATGGGGTTGATTTTCTAAAACTGGAGAGTGCAAAATCTGGTGCAGCCAGGGGCAGACTGACCATTTGGAAACTCGGGCACTGCCCGAGGGCCAGGGGTCAGTAGGGGGCCCCATGAGATGCCCCTAGTACCTTTT